>NW_027207925.1:0-53189 GCF_963455315.2 Globicephala melas | reverse complement strand
GACTCTTAAGTATCTTAAAACCTATGGATTGCTATGTCTCCGAAAGAGAATCAAGCATGTGTACAGGGACATAAACGCAGCAGTGATAGGATTGGAGAGGTTCGGTGAGCAAATGAAGACCCTTTGAAGTCATATTGCATGGTACCCATTCCACGGGTTTCAACTACCCAGGTTTAAGGTATTCTTCCTTCAGCTAAAACATGCATGTGGAACCTAGAGTATGATCAACCATGTGATCGGGAGACGTGTTCAAATATGTCTCAGTTTTCGTACCCTGGTACTCGGGTGCAACATTCCAGATGCTTTACTAACACTCTCCCGACTTGGAGAGTCAGTCCCTTTAACCTCCTGTTTGGCCCAGTTTGCAATTTCTGCGGAAGATGAACAGAATAGCGAGAACCAATGAGAGACTAGCTGGAGGTGTCTGGACGGGCAAATTTAACTCTCATTTCCCACCAGGAAGAGGAAATAACCAAAGGCTCAGCGTGCCGTGCCGGAACAGATTAGGGCCTGAAGCCATCCTGCGGTGTTGCGGCCAGCTCACAAGAAAGCGAGTTGAAGAAAGGAGCTCAGGGGCACTGTAATTCACAAACCTGCAGAGTTATAAATGACAGCTATCGTCCAAAAATATACTGAAGTAAGGCTGCCAAGAGGACTTGAAAGCGGGGCAGAATTGCAGGAAACCGATTTCAGGAGGTAGACTGGAATTGCATTGAAAGCATAGGAAAAGAGGCAGAACGTCCACAATGATGCACTTGGCCAAAAAGGGCGTATGCGTTTTTTCCTGAATATATTCAGGAAAAAACGCATACGCCCTTTTTGGCCAACCAAGCAAGCTTGCAAAGGAAATCTGCACTACAATGAAGTCTCACTTCCCCCCGGTCAAAAGGGCCATCTGAAAAAAGTGTAAAATCCAGAAAGGCAGGACAGGCCATGGAGAACTGGGAGCCTTGTTATGCTGATGGGCGGGATGTAAACTGCCAACAGACACTCGGGAGAAGTGTATGGTGTTTCCTGAAACATCTAAAAAACAAAGCAACAGAGCCTAGGGCACTTCCACTTATGGTCCTATAGCTTAGGGAAATTAAAATCAAAAAGACACAGCCACCCCAATGTTTGGGACGCCTCTGTTTACAAGAACCTCGTTTACCGTACAAGTTCAATATCACAGAAAGTGAAAAATGGATAAAGAACTTGTTGGTACTTACGTACAATGCAGTATCACTCAGCAGTGAAATCTATGTCATCAGGCCCGTAGCAGCACAATGAGTGGATTCAGGTACGATGATTCTAACTGAAATAAGTCACACAGAAAAAGAAACATCATAAGATATCAGTAATACACGGAATGTAAACTTGGCTACACAGGAACTGAATTACAGAACAGAACAGGGTCTCAAATTTAGAAAACCAACTTATGCTTGTTTAAGGGTAAAGGTGAGTTGGGGTGCTGCATAAAACCAGAGATTGAAATGAGCACAGATAAAGTTCCTTAAGCCAAATATGGAATAGACAAGAGCTACTCCTTGCTCAACGAAATGGACTCAACACCGCATATTAAACGCCTAAGAATGTACCTGACTCTTAAGTATCTTAAAACCTATGGATTGCTATGTCTCCGAAAGAGAATCAAGCATGTGTGTGTACAGGGACATAAACGCAGCAGTGATAGGATTGGAGAGGCTCGGTGAGCAAATGAAGACCCTTTGAAGTCATATTGCATGGTACCCATTCCACGGGTTTCAACTACCCAGGTTTAAGGTATTCTTCCTTCAGCTAAAACATGCATGTGGAACCTAGAGTATGATCAACCATGTGATCGGGAGACGTGTTCAAATATGTCTCAGTTTTCGTACCCTGGTACTCGGGTGCAACATTCCAGACGCTTTACTAACACTCTCCCGACTTGGAGAGTCAGTCCCTTTAACCTCCTGTTTGGCCCAGTTTGCAATTTCTGCGGAAGATGAACAGGAATAGCGAGAACCAATGAGAGACTAGCTGGAGGTGGCTGGACGGGCAAATTTAACTCTCATTTCCACCAGGAAGAGGAAATAACCAAAGGCTCAGCGTGCCGTGCCGGAACCAGATTAGGGCCTGAAGCCATCCTGCGGTGTTGCGGCCAGCTCACAAGAAAGCGAGTTGAAGAAAGGAGCTCAGGGGCACTGTAATTCACAAACCTGCAGAGTTATAAATGACAGCTATCGTCCAAAAATATACTGAAGTAAGGCTGCCAAGAGGACTTGAAAGCGGGGCAGAATTGCAGGAAACCGATTTCAGGAGGTAGACTGGAATTGCATTGAAAGCATAGGAAAAGAGGCAGAACGTCCACAATGATGCACTTGGCCAAAAAGGGCGTATGCGTTTTTTCCTGAATATATTCAGGAAAAAACGCATACGCCCTTTTTGGCCAACCAAGCAAGCTTGCAAAGGAAATCTGCACTACAATGAAGTCTCACTTCCCCCCGGTCAAAAGGGCCATCTGAAAAAAGTGTAAAATCCAGAAAGGCAGGACAGGCCATGGAGAACTGGGAGCCTTGTTATGCTGATGGGCGGGATGTAAACTGCCAACAGACACTCGGGAGAAGTGTATGGTGTTTCCTGAAACATCTAAAAAACAAAGCAACAGAGCCTAGGGCACTTCCACTTATGGTCCTATAGCTTAGGGAAATTAAAATCAAAAAGACACAGCCACCCCAATGTTTGGGACGCCTCTGTTTACAAGAACCTCGTTTACCGTACAAGTTCAATATCACAGAAAGTGAAAAATGGATAAAGAACTTGTGGTACTTACGTACAATGCAGTATCACTCAGCAGTGAAATCTATGTCATCAGGCCCGTAGCAGCACAATGAGTGGATTCAGGTACGATGATTCTAACTGAAATAAGTCACACAGAAAAAGAAACATCATAAGATATCAGTAATACACGGAATGTAAACTTGGCTACACAGGAACTGAATTACAGAACAGAACAGGGTCTCAAATTTAGAAAACCAACTTATGCTTGTTTAAGGGTAAAGGTGAGTTGGGGTGCTGCATAAAACCAGAGATTGAAATGAGCACAGATAAAGTTCCTTAAGCCAAATATGGAATAGACAAGAGCTACTCCTTGCTCAACGAAATGGACTCAACACCGCATATTAAACGCCTAAGAATGTACCTGACTCTTAAGTATCTTAAAACCTATGGATTGCTATGTCTCCGAAAGAGAATCAAGCATGTGTACAGGGACATAAACGCAGCAGTGATAGGATTGGAGAGGTTCGGTGAGCAAATGAAGACCCTTTGAAGTCATATTGCATGGTACCCATTCCACGGGTTTCAACTACCCAGGTTTAAGGTATTCTTCCTTCAGCTAAAACATGCATGTGGAACCTAGAGTATGATCAACCATGTGATCGGGAGACGTGTTCAAATATGTCTCAGTTTTCGTACCCTGGTACTCGGGTGCAACATTCCAGACGCTTTACTAACACTCTCCCGACTTGGAGAGTCAGTCCCTTTAACCTCCTGTTTGGCCCAGTTTGCAATTTCTGCGGAAGATGAACAGGAATAGCGAGAACCAATGAGAGACTAGCTGGAGGTGTCTGGACGGGCAAATTTAACTCTCATTTCCCACCAGGAAGAGGAAATAACCAAAGGCTCAGCGTGCCGTGCCGGAACCAGATTAGGGCCTGAAGCCATCCTGCGGTGTTGCGGCCAGCTCACAAGAAAGCGAGTTGAAGAAAGGAGCTCAGGGGCACTGTAATTCACAAACCTGCAGAGTTATAAATGACAGCTATCGTCCAAAAATATACTGAAGTAAGGCTGCCAAGAGGACTTGAAAGCGGGGCAGAATTGCAGGAAACCGATTTCAGGAGGTAGACTGGAATTGCATTGAAAGCATAGGAAAAGAGGCAGAACGTCCACAATGATGCACTTGGCCAAAAAGGGCGTATGCGTTTTTTCCTGAATATATTCAGGAAAAAACGCATACGCCCTTTTTGGCCAACCAAGCAAGCTTGCAAAGGAAATCTGCACTACAATGAAGTCTCACTTCCCCCCGGTCAAAAGGGCCATCTGAAAAAAGTGTAAAATCCAGAAAGGCAGGACAGGCCATGGAGAACTGGGAGCCTTGTTATGCTGATGGGCGGGATGTAAACTGCCAACAGACACTCGGGAGAAGTGTATGGTGTTTCCTGAAACATCTAAAAAACAAAGCAACAGAGCCTAGGGCACTTCCACTTATGGTCCTATAGCTTAGGGAAATTAAAATCAAAAAGACACAGCCACCCCAATGTTTGGGACGCCTCTGTTTACAAGAACCTCGTTTACCGTACAAGTTCAATATCACAGAAAGTGAAAAATGGATAAAGAACTTGTGGTACTTACGTACAATGCAGTATCACTCAGCAGTGAAATCTATGTCATCAGGCCCGTAGCAGCACAATGAGTGGATTCAGGTACGATGATTCTAACTGAAATAAGTCACACAGAAAAAGAAACATCATAAGATATCAGTAATACACGGAATGTAAACTTGGCTACACAGGAACTGAATTACAGAACAGAACAGGGTCTCAAATTTAGAAAACCAACTTATGCTTGTTTAAGGGTAAAGGTGAGTTGGGGTGCTGCATAAAACCAGAGATTGAAATGAGCACAGATAAAGTTCCTTAAGCCAAATATGGAATAGACAAGAGCTACTCCTTGCTCAACGAAATGGACTCAACACCGCATATTAAACGCCTAAGAATGTACCTGACTCTTAAGTATCTTAAAACCTATGGATTGCTATGTCTCCGAAAGAGAATCAAGCATGTGTACAGGGACATAAACGCAGCAGTGATAGGATTGGAGAGGCTCGGTGAGCAAATGAAGACCCTTTGAAGTCATATTGCATGGTACCCATTCCACGGGTTTCAACTACCCAGGTTTAAGGTATTCTTCCTTCAGCTAAAACATGCATGTGGAACCTAGAGTATGATCAACCATGTGATCGGGAGACGTGTTCAAATATGTCTCAGTTTTCGTACCCTGGTACTCGGGTGCAACATTCCAGACGCTTTACTAACACTCTCCCGACTTGGAGAGTCAGTCCCTTTAACCTCCTGTTTGGCCCAGTTTGCAATTTCTGCGGAAGATGAACAGGAATAGCGAGAACCAATGAGAGACTAGCTGGAGGTGGCTGGACGGGCAAATTTAACTCTCATTTCCCACCAGGAAGAGGAAATAACCAAAGGCTCAGCGTGCCGTGCCGGAACCAGATTAGGGCCTGAAGCCATCCTGCGGTGTTGCGGCCAGCTCACAAGAAAGCGAGTTGAAGAAAGGAGCTCAGGGGCACTGTAATTCACAAACCTGCAGAGTTATAAATGACAGCTATCGTCCAAAAATATACTGAAGTAAGGCTGCCAAGAGGACTTGAAAGCGGGGCAGAATTGCAGGAAACCGATTTCAGGAGGTAGACTGGAATTGCATTGAAAGCATAGGAAAAGAGGCAGAACGTCCACAATGATGCACTTGGCCAAAAAGGGCGTATGCGTTTTTTCCTGAATATATTCAGGAAAAAACGCATACGCCCTTTTTGGCCAACCAAGCAAGCTTGCAAAGGAAATCTGCACTACAATGAAGTCTCACTTCCCCCCGGTCAAAAGGGCCATCTGAAAAAAGTGTAAAATCCAGAAAGGCAGGACAGGCCATGGAGAACTGGGAGCCTTGTTATGCTGATGGGCGGGATGTAAACTGCCAACAGACACTCGGGAGAAGTGTATGGTGTTTCCTGAAACATCTAAAAAACAAAGCAACAGAGCCTAGGGCACTTCCACTTATGGTCCTATAGCTTAGGGAAATTAAAATCAAAAAGACACAGCCACCCCAATGTTTGGGACGCCTCTGTTTACAAGAACCTCGTTTACCGTACAAGTTCAATATCACAGAAAGTGAAAAATGGATAAAGAACTTGTGGTACTTACGTACAATGCAGTATCACTCAGCAGTGAAATCTATGTCATCAGGCCCGTAGCAGCACAATGAGTGGATTCAGGTACGATGATTCTAACTGAAATAAGTCACACAGAAAAAGAAACATCATAAGATATCAGTAATACACGGAATGTAAACTTGGCTACACAGGAACTGAATTACAGAACAGAACAGGGTCTCAAATTTAGAAAACCAACTTATGCTTGTTTAAGGGTAAAGGTGAGTTGGGGTGCTGCATAAAACCAGAGATTGAAATGAGCACAGATAAAGTTCCTTAAGCCAAATATGGAATAGACAAGAGCTACTCCTTGCTCAACGAAATGGACTCAACACCGCATATTAAACGCCTAAGAATGTACCTGACTCTTAAGTATCTTAAAACCTATGGATTGCTATGTCTCCGAAAGAGAATCAAGCATGTGTACAGGGACATAAACGCAGCAGTGATAGGATTGGAGAGGTTCGGTGAGCAAATGAAGACCCTTTGAAGTCATATTGCATGGTACCCATTCCACGGGTTTCAACTACCCAGGTTTAAGGTATTCTTCCTTCAGCTAAAACATGCATGTGGAACCTAGAGTATGATCAACCATGTGATCGGGAGACGTGTTCAAATATGTCTCAGTTTTCGTACCCTGGTACTCGGGTGCAACATTCCAGATGCTTTACTAACACTCTCCCGACTTGGAGAGTCAGTCCCTTTAACCTCCTGTTTGGCCCAGTTTGCAATTTCTGCGGAAGATGAACAGGAATAGCGAGAACCAATGAGAGACTAGCTGGAGGTGTCTGGACGGGCAAATTTAACTCTCATTTCCCACCAGGAAGAGGAAATAACCAAAGGCTCAGCGTGCCGTGCCGGAACCAGATTAGGGCCTGAAGCCATCCTGCGGTGTTGCGGCCAGCTCACAAGAAAGCGAGTTGAAGAAAGGAGCTCAGGGGCACTGTAATTCACAAACCTGCAGAGTTATAAATGACAGCTATCGTCCAAAAATATACTGAAGTAAGGCTGCCAAGAGGACTTGAAAGCGGGGCAGAATTGCAGGAAACCGATTTCAGGAGGTAGACTGGAATTGCATTGAAAGCATAGGAAAAGAGGCAGAACGTCCACAATGATGCACTTGGCCAAAAAGGGCGTATGCGTTTTTTCCTGAATATATTCAGGAAAAAACGCATACGCCCTTTTTGGCCAACCAAGCAAGCTTGCAAAGGAAATCTGCACTACAATGAAGTCTCACTTCCCCCCGGTCAAAAGGGCCATCTGAAAAAAGTGTAAAATCCAGAAAGGCAGGACAGGCCATGGAGAACTGGGAGCCTTGTTATGCTGATGGGCGGGATGTAAACTGCCAACAGACACTCGGGAGAAGTGTATGGTGTTTCCTGAAACATCTAAAAAACAAAGCAACAGAGCCTAGGGCACTTCCACTTATGGTCCTATAGCTTAGGGAAATTAAAATCAAAAAGACACAGCCACCCCAATGTTTGGGACGCCTCTGTTTACAAGAACCTCGTTTACCGTACAAGTTCAATATCACAGAAAGTGAAAAATGGATAAAGAACTTGTGGTACTTACGTACAATGCAGTATCACTCAGCAGTGAAATCTATGTCATCAGGCCCGTAGCAGCACAATGAGTGGATTCAGGTACGATGATTCTAACTGAAATAAGTCACACAGAAAAAGAAACATCATAAGATATCAGTAATACACGGAATGTAAACTTGGCTACACAGGAACTGAATTACAGAACAGAACAGGGTCTCAAATTTAGAAAACCAACTTATGCTTGTTTAAGGGTAAAGGTGAGTTGGGGTGCTGCATAAAACCAGAGATTGAAATGAGCACAGATAAAGTTCCTTAAGCCAAATATGGAATAGACAAGAGCTACTCCTTGCTCAACGAAATGGACTCAACACCGCATATTAAACGCCTAAGAATGTACCTGACTCTTAAGTATCTTAAAACCTATGGATTGCTATGTCTCCGAAAGAGAATCAAGCATGTGTACAGGGACATAAACGCAGCAGTGATAGGATTGGAGAGGCTCGGTGAGCAAATGAAGACCCTTTGAAGTCATATTGCATGGTACCCATTCCACGGGTTTCAACTACCCAGGTTTAAGGTATTCTTCCTTCAGCTAAAACATGCATGTGGAACCTAGAGTATGATCAACCATGTGATCGGGAGACGTGTTCAAATATGTCTCAGTTTTCGTACCCTGGTACTCGGGTGCAACATTCCAGACGCTTTACTAACACTCTCCCGACTTGGAGAGTCAGTCCCTTTAACCTCCTGTTTGGCCCAGTTTGCAATTTCTGCGGAAGATGAACAGGAATAGCGAGAACCAATGAGAGACTAGCTGGAGGTGGCTGGACGGGCAAATTTAACTCTCATTTCCCACCAGGAAGAGGAAATAACCAAAGGCTCAGCGTGCCGTGCCGGAACCAGATTAGGGCCTGAAGCCATCCTGCGGTGTTGCGGCCAGCTCACAAGAAAGCGAGTTGAAGAAAGGAGCTCAGGGGCACTGTAATTCACAAACCTGCAGAGTTATAAATGACAGCTATCGTCCAAAAATATACTGAAGTAAGGCTGCCAAGAGGACTTGAAAGCGGGGCAGAATTGCAGGAAACCGATTTCAGGAGGTAGACTGGAATTGCATTGAAAGCATAGGAAAAGAGGCAGAACGTCCACAATGATGCACTTGGCCAAAAAGGGCGTATGCGTTTTTTCCTGAATATATTCAGGAAAAAACGCATACGCCCTTTTTGGCCAACCAAGCAAGCTTGCAAAGGAAATCTGCACTACAATGAAGTCTCACTTCCCCCCGGTCAAAAGGGCCATCTGAAAAAAGTGTAAAATCCAGAAAGGCAGGACAGGCCATGGAGAACTGGGAGCCTTGTTATGCTGATGGGCGGGATGTAAACTGCCAACAGACACTCGGGAGAAGTGTATGGTGTTTCCTGAAACATCTAAAAAACAAAGCAACAGAGCCTAGGGCACTTCCACTTATGGTCCTATAGCTTAGGGAAATTAAAATCAAAAAGACACAGCCACCCCAATGTTTGGGACGCCTCTGTTTACAAGAACCTCGTTTACCGTACAAGTTCAATATCACAGAAAGTGAAAAATGGATAAAGAACTTGTGGTACTTACGTACAATGCAGTATCACTCAGCAGTGAAATCTATGTCATCAGGCCCGTAGCAGCACAATGAGTGGATTCAGGTACGATGATTCTAACTGAAATAAGTCACACAGAAAAAGAAACATCATAAGATATCAGTAATACACGGAATGTAAACTTGGCTACACAGGAACTGAATTACAGAACAGAACAGGGTCTCAAATTTAGAAAACCAACTTATGCTTGTTTAAGGGTAAAGGTGAGTTGGGGTGCTGCATAAAACCAGAGATTGAAATGAGCACAGATAAAGTTCCTTAAGCCAAATATGGAATAGACAAGAGCTACTCCTTGCTCAACGAAATGGACTCAACACCGCATATTAAACGCCTAAGAATGTACCTGACTCTTAAGTATCTTAAAACCTATGGATTGCTATGTCTCCGAAAGAGAATCAAGCATGTGTACAGGGACATAAACGCAGCAGTGATAGGATTGGAGAGGTTCGGTGAGCAAATGAAGACCCTTTGAAGTCATATTGCATGGTACCCATTCCACGGGTTTCAACTACCCAGGTTTAAGGTATTCTTCCTTCAGCTAAAACATGCATGTGGAACCTAGAGTATGATCAACCATGTGATCGGGAGACGTGTTCAAATATGTCTCAGTTTTCGTACCCTGGTACTCGGGTGCAACATTCCAGACACTTTACTAACACTCTCCCGACTTGGAGAGTCAGTCCCTTTAACCTCCTGTTTGGCCCAGTTTGCAATTTCTGCGGAAGATGAACAGGAATAGCGAGAACCAATGAGAGACTAGCTGGAGGTGTCTGGACGGGCAAATTTAACTCTCATTTCCCACCAGGAAGAGGAAATAACCAAAGGCTCAGCGTGCCGTGCCGGAACCAGATTAGGGCCTGAAGCCATCCTGCGGTGTTGCGGCCAGCTCACAAGAAAGCGAGTTGAAGAAAGGAGCTCAGGGGCACTGTAATTCACAAACCTGCAGAGTTATAAATGACAGCTATCGTCCAAAAATATACTGAAGTAAGGCTGCCAAGAGGACTTGAAAGCGGGGCAGAATTGCAGGAAACCGATTTCAGGAGGTAGACTGGAATTGCACTGAAAGCATAGGAAAAGAGGCAGAACGTCCACAATGATTCACTTGGCCAAAAAGGGCGTATGCGTTTTTTCCTGAATATATTCAGGAAAAAACGCATACGCCCTTTTTGGCCAACCAAGCAAGCTTGCAAAGGAAATCTGCACTACAATGAAGTCTCACTTCCCCCCGGTCAAAAGGGCCATCTGAAAAAAGTGTAAAATCCAGAAAGGCAGGACAGGCCATGGAGAACTGGGAGCCTTGTTATGCTGATGGGCGGGATGTAAACTGCCAACAGACACTCGGGAGAAGTGTATGGTGTTTCCTGAAACATCTAAAAAACAAAGCAACAGAGCCTAGGGCACTTCCACTTATGGTCCTATAGCTTAGGGAAATTAAAATCAAAAAGACACAGCCACCCCAATGTTTGGGACGCCTCTGTTTACAAGAACCTCGTTTACCGTACAAGTTCAATATCACAGAAAGTGAAAAATGGATAAAGAACTTGTGGTACTTACGTACAATGCAGTATCACTCAGCAGTGAAATCTATGTCATCAGGCCCGTAGCAGCACAATGAGTGGATTCAGGTACGATGATTCTAACTGAAATAAGTCACACAGAAAAAGAAACATCATAAGATATCAGTAATACACGGAATGTAAACTTGGCTACACAGGAACTGAATTACAGAACAGAACAGGGTCTCAAATTTAGAAAACCAACTTATGCTTGTTTAAGGGTAAAGGTGAGTTGGGGTGCTGCATAAAACCAGAGATTGAAATGAGCACAGATAAAGTTCCTTAAGCCAAATATGGAATAGACAAGAGCTACTCCTTGCTCAACGAAATGGACTCAACACCGCATATTAAACGCCTAAGAATGTACCTGACTCTTAAGTATCTTAAAACCTATGGATTGCTATGTCTCCGAAAGAGAATCAAGCATGTGTACAGGGACATAAACGCAGCAGTGATAGGATTGGAGAGGTTCGGTGAGCAAATGAAGACCCTTTGAAGTCATATTGCATGGTACCCATTCCACGGGTTTCAACTACCCAGGTTTAAGGTATTCTTCCTTCAGCTAAAACATGCATGTGGAACCTAGAGTATGATCAACCATGTGATCGGGAGACGTGTTCAAATATGTCTCAGTTTTCGTACCCTGGTACTCGGGTGCAACATTCCAGACGCTTTACTAACACTCTCCCGACTTGGAGAGTCAGTCCCTTTAACCTCCTGTTTGGCCCAGTTTGCAATTTCTGCGGAAGATGAACAGGAATAGCGAGAACCAATGAGAGACTAGCTGGAGGTGTCTGGACGGGCAAATTTAACTCTCATTTCCCACCAGGAAGAGGAAATAACCAAAGGCTCAGCGTGCCGTGCCGGAACCAGATTAGGGCCTGAAGCCATCCTGCGGTGTTGCGGCCAGCTCACAAGAAAGCGAGTTGAAGAAAGGAGCTCAGGGGCACTGTAATTCACAAACCTGCAGAGTTATAAATGACAGCTATCGTCCAAAAATATACTGAAGTAAGGCTGCCAAGAGGACTTGAAAGCGGGGCAGAATTGCAGGAAACCGATTTCAGGAGGTAGACTGGAATTGCACTGAAAGCATAGGAAAAGAGGCAGAACGTCCACAATGATGCACTTGGCCAAAAAGGGCGTATGCGTTTTTTCCTGAATATATTCAGGAAAAAACGCATACGCCCTTTTTGGCCAACCAAGCAAGCTTGCAAAGGAAATCTGCACTACAATGAAGTCTCACTTCCCCCCGGTCAAAAGGGCCATCTGAAAAAAGTGTAAAATCCAGAAAGGCAGGACAGGCCATGGAGAACTGGGAGCCTTGTTATGCTGATGGGCGGGATGTAAACTGCCAACAGACACTCGGGAGAAGTGTATGGTGTTTCCTGAAACATCTAAAAAACAAAGCAACAGAGCCTAGGGCACTTCCACTTATGGTCCTATAGCTTAGGGAAATTAAAATCAAAAAGACACAGCCACCCCAATGTTTGGGACGCCTCTGTTTACAAGAACCTCGTTTACCGTACAAGTTCAATATCACAGAAAGTGAAAAATGGATAAAGAACTTGTGGTACTTACGTACAATGCAGTATCACTCAGCAGTGAAATCTATGTCATCAGGCCCGTAGCAGCACAATGAGTGGATTCAGGTACGATGATTCTAACTGAAATAAGTCACACAGAAAAAGAAACATCATAAGATATCAGTAATACACGGAATGTAAACTTGGCTACACAGGAACTGAATTACAGAACAGAACAGGGTCTCAAATTTAGAAAACCAACTTATGCTTGTTTAAGGGTAAAGGTGAGTTGGGGTGCTGCATAAAACCAGAGATTGAAATGAGCACAGATAAAGTTCCTTAAGCCAAATATGGAATAGACAAGAGCTACTCCTTGCTCAACGAAATGGACTCAACACCGCATATTAAACGCCTAAGAATGTACCTGACTCTTAAGTATCTTAAAACCTATGGATTGCTATGTCTCCGAAAGAGAATCAAGCATGTGTACAGGGACATAAACGCAGCAGTGATAGGATTGGAGAGGTTCGGTGAGCAAATGAAGACCCTTTGAAGTCATATTGCATGGTACCCATTCCACGGGTTTCAACTACCCAGGTTTAAGGTATTCTTCCTTCAGCTAAAACATGCATGTGGAACCTAGAGTATGATCAACCATGTGATCGGGAGACGTGTTCAAATATGTCTCAGTTTTCGTACCCTGGTACTCGGGTGCAACATTCCAGACGCTTTACTAACACTCTCCCGACTTGGAGAGTCAGTCCCTTTAACCTCCTGTTTGGCCCAGTTTGCAATTTCTGCGGAAGATGAACAGGAATAGCGAGAACCAATGAGAGACTAGCTGGAGGTGTCTGGACGGGCAAATTTAACTCTCATTTCCCACCAGGAAGAGGAAATAACCAAAGGCTCAGCGTGCCGTGCCGGAACCAGATTAGGGCCTGAAGCCATCCTGCGGTGTTGCGGCCAGCTCACAAGAAAGCGAGTTGAAGAAAGGAGCTCAGGGGCACTGTAATTCACAAACCTGCAGAGTTATAAATGACAGCTATCGTCCAAAAATATACTGAAGTAAGGCTGCCAAGAGGACTTGAAAGCGGGGCAGAATTGCAGGAAACCGATTTCAGGAGGTAGACTGGAATTGCATTGAAAGCATAGGAAAAGAGGCAGAACGTCCACAATGATGCACTTGGCCAAAAAGGGCGTATGCGTTTTTTCCTGAATATATTCAGGAAAAAACGCATACGCCCTTTTTGGCCAACCAAGCAAGCTTGCAAAGGAAATCTGCACTACAATGAAGTCTCACTTCCCCCCGGTCAAAAGGGCCATCTGAAAAAAGTGTAAAATCCAGAAAGGCAGGACAGGCCATGGAGAACTGGGAGCCTTGTTATGCTGATGGGCGGGATGTAAATTGCCAACAGACACTCGGGAGAAGTGTATGGTGTTTCCTGAAACATCTAAAAAACAAAGCAACAGAGCCTAGGGCACTTCCACTTATGGTCCTATAGCTTAGGGAAATTAAAATCAAAAAGACACAGCCACCCCAATGTTTGGGACGCCTCTGTTTACAAGAACCTCGTTTACCGTACAAGTTCAATATCACAGAAAGTGAAAAATGGATAAAGAACTTGTGGTACTTACGTACAATGCAGTATCACTCAGCAGTGAAATCTATGTCATCAGGCCCGTAGCAGCACAATGAGTGGATTCAGGTACGATGATTCTAACTGAAATAAGTCACACAGAAAAAGAAACATCATAAGATATCAGTAATACACGGAATGTAAACTTGGCTACACAGGAACTGAATTACAGAACAGAACAGGGTCTCAAATTTAGAAAACCAACTTATGCTTGTTTAAGGGTAAAGGTGAGTTGGGGTGCTGCATAAAACCAGAGATTGAAATGAGCACAGATAAAGTTCCTTAAGCCAAATATGGAATAGACAAGAGCTACTCCTTGCTCAACGAAATGGACTCAACATCGCATATTAAACGCCTAAGAATGTACCTGACTCTTAAGTATCTTAAAACCTATGGATTGCTATGTCTCCGAAAGAGAATCAAGCATGTGTACAGGGACATAAACGCAGCAGTGATAGGATTGGAGAGGTTCGGTGAGCAAATGAAGACCCTTTGAAGTCATATTGCATGGTACCCATTCCACGGGTTTCAACTACCCAGGTTTAAGGTATTCTTCCTTCAGCTAAAACATGCATGTGGAACCTAGAGTATGATCAACCATGTGATCGGGAGACGTGTTCAAATATGTCTCAGTTTTCGTACCCTGGTACTCGGGTGCAACATTCCAGACGCTTTACTAACACTCTCCCGACTTGGAGAGTCAGTCCCTTTAACCTCCTGTTTGGCCCAGTTTGCAATTTCTGCGGAAGATGAACAGGAATAGCGAGAACCAATGAGAGACTAGCTGGAGGTGTCTGGACGGGCAAATTTAACTCTCATTTCCCACCAGGAAGAGGAAATAACCAAAGGCTCAGCGTGCCGTGCCGGAACCAGATTAGGGCCTGAAGCCATCCTGCGGTGTTGCGGCCAGCTCACAAGAAAGCGAGTTGAAGAAAGGAGCTCAGGGGCACTGTAATTCACAAACCTGCAGAGTTATAAATGACAGCTATCGTCCAAAAATATACTGAAGTAAGGCTGCCAAGAGGACTTGAAAGCGGGGCAGAATTGCAGGAAACCGATTTCAGGAGGTAGACTGGAATTGCATTGAAAGCATAGGAAAAGAGGCAGAACGTCCACAATGATGCACTTGGCCAAAAAGGGCGTATGCGTTTTTTCCTGAATATATTCAGGAAAAAACGCATACGCCCTTTTTGGCCAACCAAGCAAGCTTGCAAAGGAAATCTGCACTACAATGAAGTCTCACTTCCCCCCGGTCAAAAGGGCCATCTGAAAAAAGTGTAAAATCCAGAAAGGCAGGACAGGCCATGGAGAACTGGGAGCCTTGTTATGCTGATGGGCGGGATGTAAACTGCCAACAGACACTCGGGAGAAGTGTATGGTGTTTCCTGAAACATCTAAAAAACAAAGCAACAGAGCCTAGGGCACTTCCACTTATGGTCCTATAGCTTAGGGAAATTAAAATCAAAAAGACACAGCCACCCCAATGTTTGGGACGCCTCTGTTTACAAGAACCTCGTTTACCGTACAAGTTCAATATCACAGAAAGTGAAAAATGGATAAAGAACTTGTGGTACTTACGTACAATGCAGTATCACTCAGCAGTGAAATCTATGTCATCAGGCCCGTAGCAGCACAATGAGTGGATTCAGGTACGATGATTCTAACTGAAATAAGTCACACAGAAAAAGAAACATCATAAGATATCAGTAATACACGGAATGTAAACTTGGCTACACAGGAACTGAATTACAGAACAGAACAGGGTCTCAAATTTAGAAAACCAACTTATGCTTGTTTAAGGGTAAAGGTGAGTTGGGGTGCTGCATAAAACCAGAGATTGAAATGAGCACAGATAAAGTTCCTTAAGCCAAATATGGAATAGACAAGAGCTACTCCTTGCTCAACGAAATGGACTCAACACCGCATATTAAACGCCTAAGAATGTACCTGACTCTTAAGTATCTTAAAACCTATGGATTGCTATGTCTCCGAAAGAGAATCAAGCATGTGTACAGGGACATAAACGCAGCAGTGATAGGATTGGAGAGGCTCGGTGAGCAAATGAAGACCCTTTGAAGTCATATTGCATGGTACCCATTCCACGGGTTTCAACTACCCAGGTTTAAGGTATTCTTCCTTCAGCTAAAACATGCATGTGGAACCTAGAGTATGATCAACCATGTGATCGGGAGACGTGTTCAAATATGTCTCAGTTTTCGTACCCTGCTACTCGGGTGCAACATTCCAGACGCTTTACTAACACTCTCCCGACTTGGAGAGTCAGTCCCTTTAACCTCCTGTTTGGCCCAGTTTGCAATTTCTGCGGAAGATGAACAGGAATAGCGAGAACCAATGAGAGACTAGCTGGAGGTGGCTGGACGGGCAAATTTAACTCTCATTTCCCACCAGGAAGAGGAAATAACCAAAGGCTCAGCGTGCCGTGCCGGAACCAGATTAGGGCCTGAAGCCATCCTGCGGTGTTGCGGCCAGCTCACAAGAAAGCGAGTTGAAGAAAGGAGCTCAGGGGCACTGTAATTCACAAACCTGCAGAGTTATAAATGACAGCTATCGTCCAAAAATATACTGAAGTAAGGCTGCCAAGAGGACTTGAAAGCGGGGCAGAATTGCAGGAAACCGATTTCAGGAGGTAGACTGGAATTGCATTGAAAGCATAGGAAAAGAGGCAGAACGTCCACAATGATGCACTTGGCCAAAAAGGGCGTATGCGTTTTTTCCTGAATATATTCAGGAAAAAACGCATACGCCCTTTTTGGCCAACCAAGCAAGCTTGCAAAGGAAATCTGCACTACAATGAAGTCTCACTTCCCCCCGGTCAAAAGGGCCATCTGAAAAAAGTGTAAAATCCAGAAAGGCAGGACAGGCCATGGAGAACTGGGAGCCTTGTTATGCTGATGGGCGGGATGTAAACTGCCAACAGACACTCGGGAGAAGTGTATGGTGTTTCCTGAAACATCTAAAAAACAAAGCAACAGAGCCTAGGGCACTTCCACTTATGGTCCTATAGCTTAGGGAAATTAAAATCAAAAAGACACAGCCACCCCAATGTTTGGGACGCCTCTGTTTACAAGAACCTCGTTTACCGTACAAGTTCAATATCACAGAAAGTGAAAAATGGATAAAGAACTTGTGGTACTTACGTACAATGCAGTATCACTCAGCAGTGAAATCTATGTCATCAGGCCCGTAGCAGCACAATGAGTGGATTCAGGTACGATGATTCTAACTGAAATAAGTCACACAGAAAAAGAAACATCATAAGATATCAGTAATACACGGAATGTAAACTTGGCTACACAGGAACTGAATTACAGAACAGAACAGGGTCTCAAATTTAGAAAACCAACTTATGCTTGTTTAAGGGTAAAGGTGAGTTGGGGTGCTGCATAAAACCAGAGATTGAAATGAGCACAGATAAAGTTCCTTAAGCCAAATATGGAATAGACAAGAGCTACTCCTTGCTCAACGAAATGGACTCAACACCGCATATTAAACGCCTAAGAATGTACCTGACTCTTAAGTATCTTAAAACCTATGGATTGCTATGTCTCCGAAAGAGAATCAAGCATGTGTACAGGGACATAAACGCAGCAGTGATAGGATTGGAGAGGTTCGGTGAGCAAATGAAGACCCTTTGAAGTCATATTGCATGGTACCCATTCCACGGGTTTCAACTACCCAGGTTTAAGGTATTCTTCCTTCAGCTAAAACATGCATGTGGAACCTAGAGTATGATCAACCATGTGATCGGGAGACGTGTTCAAATATGTCTCAGTTTTCGTACCCTGGTACTCGGGTGCAACATTCCAGACGCTTTACTAACACTCTCCCGACTTGGAGAGTCAGTCCCTTTAACCTCCTGTTTGGCCCAGTTTGCAATTTCTGCGGAAGATGAACAGGAATAGCGAGAACCAATGAGAGACTAGCTGGAGGTGTCTGGACGGGCAAATTTAACTCTCATTTCCCACCAGGAAGAGGAAATAACCAAAGGCTCAGCGTGCCGTGCCGGAACCAGATTAGGGCCTGAAGCCATCCTGCGGTGTTGCGGCCAGCTCACAAGAAAGCGAGTTGAAGAAAGGAGCTCAGGGGCACTGTAATTCACAAACCTGCAGAGTTATAAATGACAGCTATCGTCCAAAAATATACTGAAGTAAGGCTGCCAAGAGGACTTGAAAGCGGGGCAGAATTGCAGGAAACCGATTTCAGGAGGTAGACTGGAATTGCATTGAAAGCATAGGAAAAGAGGCAGAACGTCCACAATGATTCACTTGGCCAAAAAGGGCGTATGCGTTTTTTCCTGAATATATTCAGGAAAAAACGCATACGCCCTTTTTGGCCAACCAAGCAAGCTTGCAAAGGAAATCTGCACTACAATGAAGTCTCACTTCCCCCCGGTCAAAAGGGCCATCTGAAAAAAGTGTAAAATCCAGAAAGGCAGGACAGGCCATGGAGAACTGGGAGCCTTGTTATGCTGATGGGCGGGATGTAAACTGCCAACAGACACTCGGGAGAAGTGTATGGTGTTTCCTGAAACATCTAAAAAACAAAGCAACAGAGCCTAGGGCACTTCCACTTATGGTCCTATAGCTTAGGGAAATTAAAATCAAAAAGACACAGCCACCCCAATGTTTGGGACGCCTCTGTTTACAAGAACCTCGTTTACCGTACAAGTTCAATATCACAGAAAGTGAAAAATGGATAAAGAACTTGTGGTACTTACGTACAATGCAGTATCACTCAGCAGTGAAATCTATGTCATCAGGCCCGTAGCAGCACAATGAGTGGATTCAGGTACGATGATTCTAACTGAAATAAGTCACACAGAAAAAGAAACATCATAAGATATCAGTAATACACGGAATGTAAACTTGGCTACACAGGAACTGAATTACAGAACAGAACAGGGTCTCAAATTTAGAAAACCAACTTATGCTTGTTTAAGGGTAAAGGTGAGTTGGGGTGCTGCATAAAACCAGAGATTGAAATGAGCACAGATAAAGTTCCTTAAGCCAAATATGGAATAGACAAGAGCCACTCCTTGCTCAACGAAATGGACTCAACACCGCATATTAAACGCCTAAGAATGTACCTGACTCTTAAGTATCTTAAAACCTATGGATTGCTATGTCTCCGAAAGAGAATCAAGCATGTGTACAGGGACATAAACGCAGCAGTGATAGGATTGGAGAGGTTTGGTGAGCAAATGAAGACCCTTTGAAGTCATATTGCATGGTACCCATTCCACGGGTTTCAACTACCCAGGTTTAAGGTATTCTTCCTTCAGCTAAAACATGCATGTGGAACCTAGAGTATGATCAACCATGTGATCGGGAGACGTGTTCAAATATGTCTCAGTTTTCGTACCCTGGTACTCGGGTGCAACATTCCAGACGCTTTACTAACACTCTCCCGACTTGGAGAGTCAGTCCCTTTAACCTCCTGTTTGGCCCAGTTTGCAATTTCTGCGGAAGATGAACAGGAATAGCGAGAACCAATGAGAGACTAGCTGGAGGTGTCTGGACGGGCAAATTTAACTCTCATTTCCCACCAGGAAGAGGAAATAACCAAAGGCTCAGCGTGCCGTGCCGGAACCAGATTAGGGCCTGAAGCCATCCTGCGGTGTTGCGGCCAGCTCACAAGAAAGCGAGTTGAAGAAAGGAGCTCAGGGGCACTGTAATTCACAAACCTGCAGAGTTATAAATGACAGCTATCGTCCAAAAATATACTGAAGTAAGGCTGCCAAGAGGACTTGAAAGCGGGGCAGAATTGCAGGAAACCGATTTCAGGAGGTAGACTGGAATTGCATTGAAAGCATAGGAAAAGAGGCAGAACGTCCACAATGATGCACTTGGCCAAAAAGGGCGTATGCGTTTTTTCCTGAATATATTCAGGAAAAAACGCATACGCCCTTTTTGGCCAACCAAGCAAGCTTGCAAAGGAAATCTGCACTACAATGAAGTCTCACTTCCCCCCGGTCAAAAGGGCCATCTGAAAAAAGTGTAAAATCCAGAAAGGCAGGACAGGCCATGGAGAACTGGGAGCCTTGTTATGCTGATGGGCGGGATGTAAACTGCCAACAGACACTCGGGAGAAGTGTATGGTGTTTCCTGAAACATCTAAAAAACAAAGCAACAGAGCCTAGGGCACTTCCACTTATGGTCCTATAGCTTAGGGAAATTAAAATCAAAAAGACACAGCCACCCCAATGTTTGGGACGCCTCTGTTTACAAGAACCTCGTTTACCGTACAAGTTCAATATCACAGAAAGTGAAAAATGGATAAAGAACTTGTGGTACTTACGTACAATGCAGTATCACTCAGCAGTGAAATCTATGTCATCAGGCCCGTAGCAGCACAATGAGTGGATTCAGGTACGATGATTCTAACTGAAATAAGTCACACAGAAAAAGAAACATCATAAGATATCAGTAATACACGGAATGTAAACTTGGCTACACAGGAACTGAATTACAGAACAGAACAGGGTCTCAAATTTAGAAAACCAACTTATGCTTGTTTAAGGGTAAAGGTGAGTTGGGGTGCTGCATAAAACCAGAGATTGAAATGAGCACAGATAAAGTTCCTTAAGCCAAATATGGAATAGACAAGAGCTACTCCTTGCTCAACGAAATGGACTCAACACCGCATATTAAACGCCTAAGAATGTACCTGACTCTTAAGTATCTTAAAACCTATGGATTGCTATGTCTCCGAAAGAGAATCAAGCATGTGTACAGGGACATAAACGCAGCAGTGATAGGATTGGAGAGGTTCGGTGAGCAAATGAAGACCCTTTGAAGTCATATTGCATGGTACCCATTCCACGGGTTTCAACTACCCAGGTTTAAGGTATTCTTCCTTCAGCTAAAACATGCATGTGGAACCTAGAGTATGATCAACCATGTGATCGGGAGACGTGTTCAAATATGTCTCAGTTTTCGTACCCTGGTACTCGGGTGCAACATTCCAGACGCTTTACTAACACTCTCCCGACTTGGAGAGTCAGTCCCTTTAACCTCCTGTTTGGCCCAGTTTGCAATTTCTGCGGAAGATGAACAGGAATAGCGAGAACCAATGAGAGACTAGCTGGAGGTGTCTGGACGGGCAAATTTAACTCTCATTTCCCACCAGGAAGAGGAAATAACCAAAGGCTCAGCGTGCCGTGCCGGAACCAGATTAGGGCCTGAAGCCATCCTGCGGTGTTGCGGCCAGCTCACAAGAAAGCGAGTTGAAGAAAGGAGCTCAGGGGCACTGTAATTCACAAACCTGCAGAGTTATAAATGACAGCTATCGTCCAAAAATATACTGAAGTAAGGCTGCCAAGAGGACTTGAAAGCGGGGCAGAATTGCAGGAAACCGATTTCAGGAGGTAGACTGGAATTGCACTGAAAGCATAGGAAAAGAGGCAGAACGTCCACAATGATGCACTTGGCCAAAAAGGGCGTATGCGTTTTTTCCTGAATATATTCAGGAAAAAACGCATACGCCCTTTTTGGCCAACCAAGCAAGCTTGCAAAGGAAATCTGCACTACAATGAAGTCTCACTTCCCCCCGGTCAAAAGGGCCATCTGAAAAAAGTGTAAAATCCAGAAAGGCAGGACAGGCCATGGAGAACTGGGAGCCTTGTTATGCTGATGGGCGGGATGTAAATTGCCAACAGACACTCGGGAGAAGTGTATGGTGTTTCCTGAAACATCTAAAAAACAAAGCAACAGAGCCTAGGGCACTTCCACTTATGGTCCTATAGCTTAGGGAAATTAAAATCAAAAAGACACAGCCACCCCAATGTTTGGGACGCCTCTGTTTACAAGAACCTCGTTTACCGTACAAGTTCAATATCACAGAAAGTGAAAAATGGATAAAGAACTTGTGGTACTTACGTACAATGCAGTATCACTCAGCAGTGAAATCTATGTCATCAGGCCCGTAGCAGCACAATGAGTGGATTCAGGTACGATGATTCTAACTGAAATAAGTCACACAGAAAAAGAAACATCATAAGATATCAGTAATACACGGAATGTAAACTTGGCTACACAGGAACTGAATTACAGAACAGAACAGGGTCTCAAATTTAGAAAACCAACTTATGCTTGTTTAAGGGTAAAGGTGAGTTGGGGTGCTGCATAAAACCAGAGATTGAAATGAGCACAGATAAAGTTCCTTAAGCCAAATATGGAATAGACAAGAGCTACTCCTTGCTCAACGAAATGGACTCAACACCGCATATTAAACGCCTAAGAATGTACCTGACTCTTAAGTATCTTAAAACCTATGGATTGCTATGTCTCCGAAAGAGAATCAAGCATGTGTACAGGGACATAAACGCAGCAGTGATAGGATTGGAGAGGTTCGGTGAGCAAATGAAGACCCTTTGAAGTCATATTGCATGGTACCCATTCCACGGGTTTCAACTACCCAGGTTTAAGGTATTCTTCCTTCAGCTAAAACATGCATGTGGAACCTAGAGTATGATCAACCATGTGATCGGGAGACGTGTTCAAATATGTCTCAGTTTTCGTACCCTGGTACTCGGGTGCAACATTCCAGATGCTTTACTAACACTCTCCCGACTTGGAGAGTCAGTCCCTTTAACCTCCTGTTTGGCCCAGTTTGCAATTTCTGCGGAAGATGAACAGGAATAGCGAGAACCAATGAGAGACTAGCTGGAGGTGTCTGGACGGGCAAATTTAACTCTCATTTCCCACCAGGAAGAGGAAATAACCAAAGGCTCAGCGTGCCGTGCCGGAACCAGATTAGGGCCTGAAGCCATCCTGCGGTGTTGCGGCCAGCTCACAAGAAAGCGAGTTGAAGAAAGGAGCTCAGGGGCACTGTAATTCACAAACCTGCAGAGTTATAAATGACAGCTATCGTCCAAAAATATACTGAAGTAAGGCTGCCAAGAGGACTTGAAAGCGGGGCAGAATTGCAGGAAACCGATTTCAGGAGGTAGACTGGAATTGCACTGAAAGCATAGGAAAAGAGGCAGAACGTCCACAATGATGCACTTGGCCAAAAAGGGCGTATGCGTTTTTTCCTGAATATATTCAGGAAAAAACGCATACGCCCTTTTTGGCCAACCAAGCAAGCTTGCAAAGGAAATCTGCACTACAATGAAGTCTCACTTCCCCCCGGTCAAAAGGGCCATCTGAAAAAAGTGTAAAATCCAGAAAGGCAGGACAGGCCATGGAGAACTGGGAGCCTTGTTATGCTGATGGGCGGGATGTAAATTGCCAACAGACACTCGGGAGAAGTGTATGGTGTTTCCTGAAACATCTAAAAAACAAAGCAACAGAGCCTAGGGCACTTCCACTTATGGTCCTATAGCTTAGGGAAATTAAAATCAAAAAGACACAGCCACCCCAATGTTTGGGACGCCTCTGTTTACAAGAACCTCGTTTACCGTACAAGTTCAATATCACAGAAAGTGAAAAATGGATAAAGAACTTGTGGTACTTACGTACAATGCAGTATCACTCAGCAGTGAAATCTATGTCATCAGGCCCGTAGCAGCACAATGAGTGGATTCAGGTACGATGATTCTAACTGAAATAAGTCACACAGAAAAAGAAACATCATAAGATATCAGTAATACACGGAATGTAAACTTGGCTACACAGGAACTGAATTACAGAACAGAACAGGGTCTCAAATTTAGAAAACCAACTTATGCTTGTTTAAGGGTAAAGGTGAGTTGGGGTGCTGCATAAAACCAGAGATTGAAATGAGCACAGATAAAGTTCCTTAAGCCAAATATGGAATAGACAAGAGCTACTCCTTGCTCAACGAAATGGACTCAACATCGCATATTAAACGCCTAAGAATGTACCTGACTCTTAAGTATCTTAAAACCTATGGATTGCTATGTCTCCGAAAGAGAATCAAGCATGTGTACAGGGACATAAACGCAGCAGTGATAGGATTGGAGAGGTTCGGTGAGCAAATGAAGACCCTTTGAAGTCATATTGCATGGTACCCATTCCACGGGTTTCAACTACCCAGGTTTAAGGTATTCTTCCTTCAGCTAAAACATGCATGTGGAACCTAGAGTATGATCAACCATGTGATCGGGAGACGTGTTCAAATATGTCTCAGTTTTCGTACCCTGGTACTCGGGTGCAACATTCCAGACGCTTTACTAACACTCTCCCGACTTGGAGAGTCAGTCCCTTTAACCTCCTGTTTGGCCCAGTTTGCAATTTCTGCGGAAGATGAACAGGAATAGCGAGAACCAATGAGAGACTAGCTGGAGGTGTCTGGACGGGCAAATTTAACTCTCATTTCCCACCAGGAAGAGGAAATAACCAAAGGCTCAGCGTGCCGTGCCGGAACCAGATTAGGGCCTGAAGCCATCCTGCGGTGTTGCGGCCAGCTCACAAGAAAGCGAGTTGAAGAAAGGAGCTCAGGGGCACTGTAATTCACAAACCTGCAGAGTTATAAATGACAGCTATCGTCCAAAAATATACTGAAGTAAGGCTGCCAAGAGGACTTGAAAGCGGGGCAGAATTGCAGGAAACCGATTTCAGGAGGTAGACTGGAATTGCATTGAAAGCATAGGAAAAGAGGCAGAACGTCCACAATGATGCACTTGGCCAAAAAGGGCGTATGCGTTTTTTCCTGAATATATTCAGGAAAAAACGCATACGCCCTTTTTGGCCAACCAAGCAAGCTTGCAAAGGAAATCTGCACTACAATGAAGTCTCACTTCCCCCCGGTCAAAAGGGCCATCTGAAAAAAGTGTAAAATCCAGAAAGGCAGGACAGGCCATGGAGAACTGGGAGCCTTGTTATGCTGATGGGCGGGATGTAAACTGCCAACAGACACTCGGGAGAAGTGTATGGTGTTTCCTGAAACATCTAAAAAACAAAGCAACAGAGCCTAGGGCACTTCCACTTATGGTCCTATAGCTTAGGGAAATTAAAATCAAAAAGACACAGCCACCCCAATGTTTGGGACGCCTCTGTTTACAAGAACCTCGTTTACCGTACAAGTTCAATATCACAGAAAGTGAAAAATGGATAAAGAACTTGTGGTACTTACGTACAATGCAGTATCACTCAGCAGTGAAATCTATGTCATCAGGCCCGTAGCAGCACAATGAGTGGATTCAGGTACGATGATTCTAACTGAAATAAGTCACACAGAAAAAGAAACATCATAAGATATCAGTAATACACGGAATGTAAACTTGGCTACACAGGAACTGAATTACAGAACAGAACAGGGTCTCAAATTTAGAAAACCAACTTATGCTTGTTTAAGGGTAAAGGTGAGTTGGGGTGCTGCATAAAACCAGAGATTGAAATGAGCACAGATAAAGTTCCTTAAGCCAAATATGGAATAGACAAGAGCTACTCCTTGCTCAACGAAATGGACTCAACATCGCATATTAAACGCCTAAGAATGTACCTGACTCTTAAGTATCTTAAAACCTATGGATTGCTATGTCTCCGAAAGAGAATCAAGCATGTGTACAGGGACATAAACGCAGCAGTGATAGGATTGGAGAGGTTCGGTGAGCAAATGAAGACCCTTTGAAGTCATATTGCATGGTACCCATTCCACGGGTTTCAACTACCCAGGTTTAAGGTATTCTTCCTTCAGCTAAAACATGCATGTGGAACCTAGAGTATGATCAACCATGTGATCGGGAGACGTGTTCAAATATGTCTCAGTTTTTGTACCCTGGTACTCGGGTGCAACATTCCAGACGCTTTACTAACACTCTCCCGACTTGGAGAGTCAGTCCCTTTAACCTCCTGTTTGGCCCAGTTTGCAATTTCTGCGGAAGATGAACAGGAATAGCGAGAACCAATGAGAGACTAGCTGGAGGTGTCTGGACGGGCAAATTTAACTCTCATTTCCCACCAGGAAGAGGAAATAACCAAAGGCTCAGCGTGCCGTGCCGGAACCAGATTAGGGCCTGAAGCCATCCTGCGGTGTTGCGGCCAGCTCACAAGAAAGCGAGTTGAAGAAAGGAGCTCAGGGGCACTGTAATTCACAAACCTGCAGAGTTATAAATGACAGCTATCGTCCAAAAATATACTGAAGTAAGGCTGCCAAGAGGACTTGAAAGCGGGGCAGAATTGCAGGAAACCGATTTCAGGAGGTAGACTGGAATTGCATTGAAAGCATAGGAAAAGAGGCAGAACGTCCACAATGATGCACTTGGCCAAAAAGGGCGTATGCGTTTTTTCCTGAATATATTCAGGAAAAAACGCATACGCCCTTTTTGGCCAACCAAGCAAGCTTGCAAAGGAAATCTGCACTACAATGAAGTCTCACTTCCCCCCGGTCAAAAGGGCCATCTGAAAAAAGTGTAAAATCCAGAAAGGCAGGACAGGCCATGGAGAACTGGGAGCCTTGTTATGCTGATGGGCGGGATGTAAACTGCCAACAGACACTCGGGAGAAGTGTATGGTGTTTCCTGAAACATCTAAAAAACAAAGCAACAGAGCCTAGGGCACTTCCACTTATGGTCCTATAGCTTAGGGAAATTAAAATCAAAAAGACACAGCCACCCCAATGTTTGGGACGCCTCTGTTTACAAGAACCTCGTTTACCGTACAAGTTCAATATCACAGAAAGTGAAAAATGGATAAAGAACTTGTGGTACTTACGTACAATGCAGTATCACTCAGCAGTGAAATCTATGTCATCAGGCCCGTAGCAGCACAATGAGTGGATTCAGGTACGATGATTCTAACTGAAATAAGTCACACAGAAAAAGAAACATCATAAGATATCAGTAATACACGGAATGTAAACTTGGCTACACAGGAACTGAATTACAGAACAGAACAGGGTCTCAAATTTAGAAAACCAACTTATGCTTGTTTAAGGGTAAAGGTGAGTTGGGGTGCTGCATAAAACCAGAGATTGAAATGAGCACAGATAAAGTTCCTTAAGCCAAATATGGAATAGACAAGAGCTACTCCTTGCTCAACGAAATGGACTCAACACCGCATATTAAACGCCTAAGAATGTACCTGACTCTTAAGTATCTTAAAACCTATGGATTGCTATGTCTCCGAAAGAGAATCAAGCATGTGTACAGGGACATAAACGCAGCAGTGATAGGATTGGAGAGGCTCGGTGAGCAAATGAAGACCCTTTGAAGTCATATTGCATGGTACCCATTCCACGGGTTTCAACTACCCAGGTTTAAGGTATTCTTCCTTCAGCTAAAACATGCATGTGGAACCTAGAGTATGATCAACCATGTGATCGGGAGACGTGTTCAAATATGTCTCAGTTTTCGTACCCTGCTACTCGGGTGCAACATTCCAGACGCTTTACTAACACTCTCCCGACTTGGAGAGTCAGTCCCTTTAACCTCCTGTTTGGCCCAGTTTGCAATTTCTGCGGAAGATGAACAGGAATAGCGAGAACCAATGAGAGACTAGCTGGAGGTGGCTGGACGGGCAAATTTAACTCTCATTTCCCACCAGGAAGAGGAAAGAACCAAAGGCTCAGCGTGCCGTGCCGGAACCAGATTAGGGCCTGAAGCCATCCTGCGGTGTTGCGGCCAGCTCACAAGAAAGCGAGTTGAAGAAAGGAGCTCAGGGGCACTGTAATTCACAAACCTGCAGAGTTATAAATGACAGCTATCGTCCAAAAATATACTGAAGTAAGGCTGCCAAGAGGACTTGAAAGCGGGGCAGAATTGCAGGAAACCGATTTCAGGAGGTAGACTGGAATTGCATTGAAAGCATAGGAAAAGAGGCAGAACGTCCACAATGATGCACTTGGCCAAAAAGGGCGTATGCGTTTTTTCCTGAATATATTCAGGAAAAAACGCATACGCCCTTTTTGGCCAACCAAGCAAGCTTGCAAAGGAAATCTGCACTACAATGAAGTCTCACTTCCCCCCGGTCAAAAGGGCCATCTGAAAAAAGTGTAAAATCCAGAAAGGCAGGACAGGCCATGGAGAACTGGGAGCCTTGTTATGCTGATGGGCGGGATGTAAACTGCCAACAGACACTCGGGAGAAGTGTATGGTGTTTCCTGAAACATCTAAAAAACAAAGCAACAGAGCCTAGGGCACTTCCACTTATGGTCCTATAGCTTAGGGAAATTAAAATCAAAAAGACACAGCCACCCCAATGTTTGGGACGCCTCTGTTTACAAGAACCTCGTTTACCGTACAAGTTCAATATCACAGAAAGTGAAAAATGGATAAAGAACTTGTGGTACTTACGTACAATGCAGTATCACTCAGCAGTGAAATCTATGTCATCAGGCCCGTAGCAGCACAATGAGTGGATTCAGGTACGATGATTCTAACTGAAATAAGTCACACAGAAAAAGAAACATCATAAGATATCAGTAATACACGGAATGTAAACTTGGCTACACAGGAACTGAATTACAGAACAGAACAGGGTCTCAAATTTAGAAAACCAACTTATGCTTGTTTAAGGGTAAAGGTGAGTTGGGGTGCTGCATAAAACCAGAGATTGAAATGAGCACAGATAAAGTTCCTTAAGCCAAATATGGAATAGACAAGAGCTACTCCTTGCTCAACGAAATGGACTCAACACCGCATATTAAACGCCTAAGAATGTACCTGACTCTTAAGTATCTTAAAACCTATGGATTGCTATGTCTCCGAAAGAGAATCAAGCATGTGTACAGGGACATAAACGCAGCAGTGATAGGATTGGAGAGGTTCGGTGAGCAAATGAAGACCCTTTGAAGTCATATTGCATGGTACCCATTCCACGGGTTTCAACTACCCAGGTTTAAGGTATTCTTCCTTCAGCTAAAACATGCATGTGGAACCTAGAGTATGATCAACCATGTGATCGGGAGACGTGTTCAAATATGTCTCAGTTTTCGTACCCTGGTACTCGGGTGCAACATTCCAGACGCTTTACTAACACTCTCCCGACTTGGAGAGTCAGTCCCTTTAACCTCCTGTTTGGCCCAGTTTGCAATTTCTGCGGAAGATGAACAGGAATAGCGAGAACCAATGAGAGACTAGCTGGAGGTGTCTGGACGGGCAAATTTAACTCTCATTTCCCACCAGGAAGAGGAAATAACCAAAGGCTCAGCGTGCCGTGCCGGAACCAGATTAGGGCCTGAAGCCATCCTGCGGTGTTGCGGCCAGCTCACAAGAAAGCGAGTTGAAGAAAGGAGCTCAGGGGCACTGTAATTCACAAACCTGCAGAGTTATAAATGACAGCTATCGTCCAAAAATATACTGAAGTAAGGCTGCCAAGAGGACTTGAAAGCGGGGCAGAATTGCAGGAAACCGATTTCAGGAGGTAGACTGGAATTGCATTGAAAGCATAGGAAAAGAGGCAGAACGTCCACAATGATGCACTTGGCCAAAAAGGGCGTATGCGTTTTTTCCTGAATATATTCAGGAAAAAACGCATACGCCCTTTTTGGCCAACCAAGCAAGCTTGCAAAGGAAATCTGCACTACAATGAAGTCTCACTTCCCCCCGGTCAAAAGGGCCATCTGAAAAAAGTGTAAAATCCAGAAAGGCAGGACAGGCCATGGAGAACTGGGAGCCTTGTTATGCTGATGGGCGGGATGTAAACTGCCAACAGACACTCGGGAGAAGTGTATGGTGTTTCCTGAAACATCTAAAAAACAAAGCAACAGAGCCTAGGGCACTTCCACTTATGGTCCTATAGCTTAGGGAAATTAAAATCAAAAAGACACAGCCACCCCAATGTTTGGGACGCCTCTGTTTACAAGAACCTCGTTTACCGTACAAGTTCAATATCACAGAAAGTGAAAAATGGATAAAGAACTTGTGGTACTTACGTACAATGCAGTATCACTCAGCAGTGAAATCTATGTCATCAGGCCCGTAGCAGCACAATGAGTGGATTCAGGTACGATGATTCTAACTGAAATAAGTCACACAGAAAAAGAAACATCATAAGATATCAGTAATACACGGAATGTAAACTTGGCTACACAGGAACTGAATTACAGAACAGAACAGGGTCTCAAATTTAGAAAACCAACTTATGCTTGTTTAAGGGTAAAGGTGAGTTGGGGTGCTGCATAAAACCAGAGATTGAAATGAGCACAGATAAAGTTCCTTAAGCCAAATATGGAATAGACAAGAGCTACTCCTTGCTCAACGAAATGGACTCAACACCGCATATTAAACGCCTAAGAATGTACCTGACTCTTAAGTATCTTAAAACCTATGGATTGCTATGTCTCCGAAAGAGAATCAAGCATGTGTACAGGGACATAAACGCAGCAGTGATAGGATTGGAGAGGTTTGGTGAGCAAATGAAGACCCTTTGAAGTCATATTGCATGGTACCCATTCCACGGGTTTCAACTACCCAGGTTTAAGGTATTCTTCCTTCAGCTAAAACATGCATGTGGAACCTAGAGTATGATCAACCATGTGATCGGGAGACGTGTTCAAATATGTCTCAGTTTTCGTACCCTGGTACTCGGGTGCAACATTCCAGACGCTTTACTAACACTCTCCCGACTTGGAGAGTCAGTCCCTTTAACCTCCTGTTTGGCCCAGTTTGCAATTTCTGCGGAAGATGAACAGGAATAGCGAGAACCAATGAGAGACTAGCTGGAGGTGTCTGGACGGGCAAATTTAACTCTCATTTCCCACCAGGAAGAGGAAATAACCAAAGGCTCAGCGTGCCGTGCCGGAACCAGATTAGGGCCTGAAGCCATCCTGCGGTGTTGCGGCCAGCTCACAAGAAAGCGAGTTGAAGAAAGGAGCTCAGGGGCACTGTAATTCACAAACCTGCAGAGTTATAAATGACAGCTATCGTCCAAAAATATACTGAAGTAAGGCTGCCAAGAGGACTTGAAAGCGGGGCAGAATTGCAGGAAACCGATTTCAGGAGGTAGACTGGAATTGCATTGAAAGCATAGGAAAAGAGGCAGAACGTCCACAATGATGCACTTGGCCAAAAAGGGCGTATGCGTTTTTTCCTGAATATATTCAGGAAAAAACGCATACGCCCTTTTTGGCCAACCAAGCAAGCTTGCAAAGGAAATCTGCACTACAATGAAGTCTCACTTCCCCCCGGTCAAAAGGGCCATCTGAAAAAAGTGTAAAATCCAGAAAGGCAGGACAGGCCATGGAGAACTGGGAGCCTTGTTATGCTGATGGGCGGGATGTAAACTGCCAACAGACACTCGGGAGAAGTGTATGGTGTTTCCTGAAACATCTAAAAAACAAAGCAACAGAGCCTAGGGCACTTCCACTTATGGTCCTATAGCTTAGGGAAATTAAAATCAAAAAGACACAGCCACCCCAATGTTTGGGACGCCTCTGTTTACAAGAACCTCGTTTACCGTACAAGTTCAATATCACAGAAAGTGAAAAATGGATAAAGAACTTGTGGTACTTACGTACAATGCAGTATCACTCAGCAGTGAAATCTATGTCATCAGGCCCGTAGCAGCACAATGAGTGGATTCAGGTACGATGATTCTAACTGAAATAAGTCACACAGAAAAAGAAACATCATAAGATATCAGTAATACACGGAATGTAAACTTGGCTACACAGGAACTGAATTACAGAACAGAACAGGGTCTCAAATTTAGAAAACCAACTTATGCTTGTTTAAGGGTAAAGGTGAGTTGGGGTGCTGCATAAAACCAGAGATTGAAATGAGCACAGATAAAGTTCCTTAAGCCAAATATGGAATAGACAAGAGCTACTCCTTGCTCAACGAAATGGACTCAACACCGCATATTAAACGCCTAAGAATGTACCTGACTCTTAAGTATCTTAAAACCTATGGATTGCTATGTCTCCGAAAGAGAATCAAGCATGTGTACAGGGACATAAACGCAGCAGTGATAGGATTGGAGAGGTTCGGTGAGCAAATGAAGACCCTTTGAAGTCATATTGCATGGTACCCATTCCACGGGTTTCAACTACCCAGGTTTAAGGTATTCTTCCTTCAGCTAAAACATGCATGTGGAACCTAGAGTATGATCAACCATGTGATCGGGAGACGTGTTCAAATATGTCTCAGTTTTCGTACCCTGGTACTCGGGTGCAACATTCCAGACGCTTTACTAACACTCTCCCGACTTGGAGAGTCAGTCCCTTTAACCTCCTGTTTGGCCCAGTTTGCAATTTCTGCGGAAGATGAACAGGAATAGCGAGAACCAATGAGAGACTAGCTGGAGGTGTCTGGACGGGCAAATTTAACTCTCATTTCCCACCAGGAAGAGGAAATAACCAAAGGCTCAGCGTGCCGTGCCGGAACCAGATTAGGGCCTGAAGCCATCCTGCGGTGTTGCGGCCAGCTCACAAGAAAGCGAGTTGAAGAAAGGAGCTCAGGGGCACTGTAATTCACAAACCTGCAGAGTTATAAATGACAGCTATCGTCCAAAAATATACTGAAGTAAGGCTGCCAAGAGGACTTGAAAGCGGGGCAGAATTGCAGGAAACCGATTTCAGGAGGTAGACTGGAATTGCACTGAAAGCATAGGAAAAGAGGCAGAACGTCCACAATGATGCACTTGGCCAAAAAGGGCGTATGCGTTTTTTCCTGAATATATTCAGGAAAAAACGCATACGCCCTTTTTGGCCAACCAAGCAAGCTTGCAAAGGAAATCTGCACTACAATGAAGTCTCACTTCCCCCCGGTCAAAAGGGCCATCTGAAAAAAGTGTAAAATCCAGAAAGGCAGGACAGGCCATGGAGAACTGGGAGCCTTGTTATGCTGATGGGCGGGATGTAAATTGCCAACAGACACTCGGGAGAAGTGTATGGTGTTTCCTGAAACATCTAAAAAACAAAGCAACAGAGCCTAGGGCACTTCCACTTATGGTCCTATAGCTTAGGGAAATTAAAATCAAAAAGACACAGCCACCCCAATGTTTGGGACGCCTCTGTTTACAAGAACCTCGTTTACCGTACAAGTTCAATATCACAGAAAGTGAAAAATGGATAAAGAACTTGTGGTACTTACGTACAATGCAGTATCACTCAGCAGTGAAATCTATGTCATCAGGCCCGTAGCAGCACAATGAGTGGATTCAGGTACGATGATTCTAACTGAAATAAGTCACACAGAAAAAGAAACATCATAAGATATCAGTAATACACGGAATGTAAACTTGGCTACACAGGAACTGAATTACAGAACAGAACAGGGTCTCAAATTTAGAAAACCAACTTATGCTTGTTTAAGGGTAAAGGTGAGTTGGGGTGCTGCATAAAACCAGAGATTGAAATGAGCACAGATAAAGTTCCTTAAGCCAAATATGGAATAGACAAGAGCTACTCCTTGCTCAACGAAATGGACTCAACACCGCATATTAAACGCCTAAGAATGTACCTGACTCTTAAGTATCTTAAAACCTATGGATTGCTATGTCTCCGAAAGAGAATCAAGCATGTGTACAGGGACATAAACGCAGCAGTGATAGGATTGGAGAGGCTCGGTGAGCAAATGAAGACCCTTTGAAGTCATATTGCATGGTACCCATTCCACGGGTTTCAACTACCCAGGTTTAAGGTATTCTTCCTTCAGCTAAAACATGCATGTGGAACCTAGAGTATGATCAACCATGTGATCGGGAGACGTGTTCAAATATGTCTCAGTTTTCGTACCCTGCTACTCGGGTGCAACATTCCAGACGCTTTACTAACACTCTCCCGACTTGGAGAGTCAGTCCCTTTAACCTCCTGTTTGGCCCAGTTTGCAATTTCTGCGGAAGATGAACAGGAATAGCGAGAACCAATGAGAGACTAGCTGGAGGTGGCTGGACGGGCAAATTTAACTCTCATTTCCCACCAGGAAGAGGAAAGAACCAAAGGCTCAGCGTGCCGTGCCGGAACCAGATTAGGGCCTGAAGCCATCCTGCGGTGTTGCGGCCAGCTCACAAGAAAGCGAGTTGAAGAAAGGAGCTCAGGGGCACTGTAATTCACAAACCTGCAGAGTTATAAATGACAGCTATCGTCCAAAAATATACTGAAGTAAGGCTGCCAAGAGGACTTGAAAGCGGGGCAGAATTGCAGGAAACCGATTTCAGGAGGTAGACTGGAATTGCATTGAAAGCATAGGAAAAGAGGCAGAACGTCCACAATGATGCACTTGGCCAAAAAGGGCGTATGCGTTTTTTCCTGAATATATTCAGGAAAAAACGCATACGCCCTTTTTGGCCAACCAAGCAAGCTTGCAAAGGAAATCTGCACTACAATGAAGTCTCACTTCCCCCCGGTCAAAAGGGCCATCTGAAAAAAGTGTAAAATCCAGAAAGGCAGGACAGGCCATGGAGAACTGGGAGCCTTGTTATGCTGATGGGCGGGATGTAAACTGCCAACAGACACTCGGGAGAAGTGTATGGTGTTTCCTGAAACATCTAAAAAACAAAGCAACAGAGCCTAGGGCACTTCCACTTATGGTCCTATAGCTTAGGGAAATTAAAATCAAAAAGACACAGCCACCCCAATGTTTGGGACGCCTCTGTTTACAAGAACCTCGTTTACCGTACAAGTTCAATATCACAGAAAGTGAAAAATGGATAAAGAACTTGTGGTACTTACGTACAATGCAGTATCACTCAGCAGTGAAATCTATGTCATCAGGCCCGTAGCAGCACAATGAGTGGATTCAGGTACGATGATTCTAACTGAAATAAGTCACACAGAAAAAGAAACATCATAAGATATCAGTAATACACGGAATGTAAACTTGGCTACACAGGAACTGAATTACAGAACAGAACAGGGTCTCAAATTTAGAAAACCAACTTATGCTTGTTTAAGGGTAAAGGTGAGTTGGGGTGCTGCATAAAACCAGAGATTGAAATGAGCACAGATAAAGTTCCTTAAGCCAAATATGGAATAGACAAGAGCTACTCCTTGCTCAACGAAATGGACTCAACACCGCATATTAAACGCCTAAGAATGTACCTGACTCTTAAGTATCTTAAAACCTATGGATTGCTATGTCTCCGAAAGAGAATCAAGCATGTGTACAGGGACATAAACGCAGCAGTGATAGGATTGGAGAGGTTCGGTGAGCAAATGAAGACCCTTTGAAGTCATATTGCATGGTACCCATTCCACGGGTTTCAACTACCCAGGTTTAAGGTATTCTTCCTTCAGCTAAAACATGCATGTGGAACCTAGAGTATGATCAACCATGTGATCGGGAGACGTGTTCAAATATGTCTCAGTTTTCGTACCCTGGTACTCGGGTGCAACATTCCAGACGCTTTACTAACACTCTCCCGACTTGGAGAGTCAGTCCCTTTAACCTCCTGTTTGGCCCAGTTTGCAATTTCTGCGGAAGATGAACAGGAATAGCGAGAACCAATGAGAGACTAGCTGGAGGTGTCTGGACGGGCAAATTTAACTCTCATTTCCCACCAGGAAGAGGAAATAACCAAAGGCTCAGCGTGCCGTGCCGGAACCAGATTAGGGCCTGAAGCCATCCTGCGGTGTTGCGGCCAGCTCACAAGAAAGCGAGTTGAAGAAAGGAGCTCAGGGGCACTGTAATTCACAAACCTGCAGAGTTATAAATGACAGCTATCGTCCAAAAATATACTGAAGTAAGGCTGCCAAGAGGACTTGAAAGCGGGGCAGAATTGCAGGAAACCGATTTCAGGAGGTAGACTGGAATTGCATTGAAAGCATAGGAAAAGAGGCAGAACGTCCACAATGATTCACTTGGCCAAAAAGGGCGTATGCGTTTTTTCCTGAATATATTCAGGAAAAAACGCATACGCCCTTTTTGGCCAACCAAGCAAGCTTGCAAAGGAAATCTGCACTACAATGAAGTCTCACTTCCCCCCGGTCAAAAGGGCCATCTGAAAAAAGTGTAAAATCCAGAAAGGCAGGACAGGCCATGGAGAACTGGGAGCCTTGTTATGCTGATGGGCGGGATGTAAACTGCCAACAGACACTCGGGAGAAGTGTATGGTGTTTCCTGAAACATCTAAAAAACAAAGCAACAGAGCCTAGGGCACTTCCACTTATGGTCCTATAGCTTAGGGAAATTAAAATCAAAAAGACACAGCCACCCCAATGTTTGGGACGCCTCTGTTTACAAGAACCTCGTTTACCGTACAAGTTCAATATCACAGAAAGTGAAAAATGGATAAAGAACTTGTGGTACTTACGTACAATGCAGTATCACTCAGCAGTGAAATCTATGTCATCAGGCCCGTAGCAGCACAATGAGTGGATTCAGGTACGATGATTCTAACTGAAATAAGTCACACAGAAAAAGAAACATCATAAGATATCAGTAATACACGGAATGTAAACTTGGCTACACAGGAACTGAATTACAGAACAGAACAGGGTCTCAAATTTAGAAAACCAACTTATGCTTGTTTAAGGGTAAAGGTGAGTTGGGGTGCTGCATAAAACCAGAGATTGAAATGAGCACAGATAAAGTTCCTTAAGCCAAATATGGAATAGACAAGAGCTACTCCTTGCTCAACGAAATGGACTCAACACCGCATATTAAACGCCTAAGAATGTACCTGACTCTTAAGTATCTTAAAACCTATGGATTGCTATGTCTCCGAAAGAGAATCAAGCATGTGTACAGGGACATAAACGCAGCAGTGATAGGATTGGAGAGGTTTGGTGAGCAAATGAAGACCCTTTGAAGTCATATTGCATGGTACCCATTCCACGGGTTTCAACTACCCAGGTTTAAGGTATTCTTCCTTCAGCTAAAACATGCATGTGGAACCTAGAGTATGATCAACCATGTGATCGGGAGACGTGTTCAAATATGTCTCAGTTTTCGTACCCTGGTACTCGGGTGCAACATTCCAGACGCTTTACTAACACTCTCCCGACTTGGAGAGTCAGTCCCTTTAACCTCCTGTTTGGCCCAGTTTGCAATTTCTGCGGAAGATGAACAGGAATAGCGAGAACCAATGAGAGACTAGCTGGAGGTGTCTGGACGGGCAAATTTAACTCTCATTTCCCACCAGGAAGAGGAAATAACCAAAGGCTCAGCGTGCCGTGCCGGAACCAGATTAGGGCCTGAAGCCATCCTGCGGTGTTGCGGCCAGCTCACAAGAAAGCGAGTTGAAGAAAGGAGCTCAGGGGCACTGTAATTCACAAACCTGCAGAGTTATAAATGACAGCTATCGTCCAAAAATATACTGAAGTAAGGCTGCCAAGAGGACTTGAAAGCGGGGCAGAATTGCAGGAAACCGATTTCAGGAGGTAGACTGGAATTGCATTGAAAGCATAGGAAAAGAGGCAGAACGTCCACAATGATGCACTTGGCCAAAAAGGGCGTATGCGTTTTTTCCTGAATATATTCAGGAAAAAACGCATACGCCCTTTTTGGCCAACCAAGCAAGCTTGCAAAGGAAATCTGCACTACAATGAAGTCTCACTTCCCCCCGGTCAAAAGGGCCATCTGAAAAAAGTGTAAAATCCAGAAAGGCAGGACAGGCCATGGAGAACTGGGAGCCTTGTTATGCTGATGGGCGGGATGTAAACTGCCAACAGACACTCGGGAGAAGTGTATGGTGTTTCCTGAAACATCTAAAAAACAAAGCAACAGAGCCTAGGGCACTTCCACTTATGGTCCTATAGCTTAGGGAAATTAAAATCAAAAAGACACAGCCACCCCAATGTTTGGGACGCCTCTGTTTACAAGAACCTCGTTTACCGTACAAGTTCAATATCACAGAAAGTGAAAAATGGATAAAGAACTTGTGGTACTTACGTACAATGCAGTATCACTCAGCAGTGAAATCTATGTCATCAGGCCCGTAGCAGCACAATGAGTGGATTCAGGTACGATGATTCTAACTGAAATAAGTCACACAGAAAAAGAAACATCATAAGATATCAGTAATACACGGAATGTAAACTTGGCTACACAGGAACTGAATTACAGAACAGAACAGGGTCTCAAATTTAGAAAACCAACTTATGCTTGTTTAAGGGTAAAGGTGAGTTGGGGTGCTGCATAAAACCAGAGATTGAAATGAGCACAGATAAAGTTCCTTAAGCCAAATATGGAATAGACAAGAGCTACTCCTTGCTCAACGAAATGGACTCAACACCGCATATTAAACGCCTAAGAATGTACCTGACTCTTAAGTATCTTAAAACCTATGGATTGCTATGTCTCCGAAAGAGAATCAAGCATGTGTACAGGGACATAAACGCAGCAGTGATAGGATTGGAGAGGTTCGGTGAGCAAATGAAGACCCTTTGAAGTCATATTGCATGGTACCCATTCCACGGGTTTCAACTACCCAGGTTTAAGGTATTCTTCCTTCAGCTAAAACATGCATGTGGAACCTAGAGTATGATCAACCATGTGATCGGGAGACGTGTTCAAATATGTCTCAGTTTTCGTACCCTGGTACTCGGGTGCAACATTCCAGACGCTTTACTAACACTCTCCCGACTTGGAGAGTCAGTCCCTTTAACCTCCTGTTTGGCCCAGTTTGCAATTTCTGCGGAAGATGAACAGGAATAGCGAGAACCAATGAGAGACTAGCTGGAGGTGTCTGGACGGGCAAATTTAACTCTCATTTCCCACCAGGAAGAGGAAATAACCAAAGGCTCAGCGTGCCGTGCCGGAACCAGATTAGGGCCTGAAGCCATCCTGCGGTGTTGCGGCCAGCTCACAAGAAAGCGAGTTGAAGAAAGGAGCTCAGGGGCACTGTAATTCACAAACCTGCAGAGTTATAAATGACAGCTATCGTCCAAAAATATACTGAAGTAAGGCTGCCAAGAGGACTTGAAAGCGGGGCAGAATTGCAGGAAACCGATTTCAGGAGGTAGACTGGAATTGCACTGAAAGCATAGGAAAAGAGGCAGAACGTCCACAATGATGCACTTGGCCAAAAAGGGCGTATGCGTTTTTTCCTGAATATATTCAGGAAAAAACGCATACGCCCTTTTTGGCCAACCAAGCAAGCTTGCAAAGGAAATCTGCACTACAATGAAGTCTCACTTCCCCCCGGTCAAAAGGGCCATCTGAAAAAAGTGTAAAATCCAGAAAGGCAGGACAGGCCATGGAGAACTGGGAGCCTTGTTATGCTGATGGGCGGGATGTAAATTGCCAACAGACACTCGGGAGAAGTGTATGGTGTTTCCTGAAACATCTAAAAAACAAAGCAACAGAGCCTAGGGCACTTCCACTTATGGTCCTATAGCTTAGGGAAATTAAAATCAAAAAGACACAGCCACCCCAATGTTTGGGACGCCTCTGTTTACAAGAACCTCGTTTACCGTACAAGTTCAATATCACAGAAAGTGAAAAATGGATAAAGAACTTGTGGTACTTACGTACAATGCAGTATCACTCAGCAGTGAAATCTATGTCATCAGGCCCGTAGCAGCACAATGAGTGGATTCAGGTACGATGATTCTAACTGAAATAAGTCACACAGAAAAAGAAACATCATAAGATATCAGTAATACACGGAATGTAAACTTGGCTACACAGGAACTGAATTACAGAACAGAACAGGGTCTCAAATTTAGAAAACCAACTTATGCTTGTTTAAGGGTAAAGGTGAGTTGGGGTGCTGCATAAAACCAGAGATTGAAATGAGCACAGATAAAGTTCCTTAAGCCAAATATGGAATAGACAAGAGCTACTCCTTGCTCAACGAAATGGACTCAACACCGCATATTAAACGCCTAAGAATGTACCTGACTCTTAAGTATCTTAAAACCTATGGATTGCTATGTCTCCGAAAGAGAATCAAGCATGTGTACAGGGACATAAACGCAGCAGTGATAGGATTGGAGAGGTTCGGTGAGCAAATGAAGACCCTTTGAAGTCATATTGCATGGTACCCATTCCACGGGTTTCAACTACCCAGGTTTAAGGTATTCTTCCTTCAGCTAAAACATGCATGTGGAACCTAGAGTATGATCAACCATGTGATCGGGAGACGTGTTCAAATATGTCTCAGTTTTCGTACCCTGGTACTCGGGTGCAACATTCCAGACGCTTTACTAACACTCTCCCGACTTGGAGAGTCAGTCCCTTTAACCTCCTGTTTGGCCCAGTTTGCAATTTCTGCGGAAGATGAACAGGAATAGCGAGAACCAATGAGAGACTAGCTGGAGGTGTCTGGACGGGCAAATTTAACTCTCATTTCCCACCAGGAAGAGGAAATAACCAAAGGCTCAGCGTGCCGTGCCGGAACCAGATTAGGGCCTGAAGCCATCCTGCGGTGTTGCGGCCAGCTCACAAGAAAGCGAGTTGAAGAAAGGAGCTCAGGGGCACTGTAATTCACAAACCTGCAGAGTTATAAATGACAGCTATCGTCCAAAAATATACTGAAGTAAGGCTGCCAAGAGGACTTGAAAGCGGGGCAGAATTGCAGGAAACCGATTTCAGGAGGTAGACTGGAATTGCACTGAAAGCATAGGAAAAGAGGCAGAACGTCCACAATGATGCACTTGGCCAAAAAGGGCGTATGCGTTTTTTCCTGAATATATTCAGGAAAAAACGCATACGCCCTTTTTGGCCAACCAAGCAAGCTTGCAAAGGAAATCTGCACTACAATGAAGTCTCACTTCCCCCCGGTCAAAAGGGCCATCTGAAAAAAGTGTAAAATCCAGAAAGGCAGGACAGGCCATGGAGAACTGGGAGCCTTGTTATGCTGATGGGCGGGATGTAAACTGCCAACAGACACTCGGGAGAAGTGTATGGTGTTTCCTGAAACATCTAAAAAACAAAGCAACAGAGCCTAGGGCACTTCCACTTATGGTCCTATAGCTTAGGGAAATTAAAATCAAAAAGACACAGCCACCCCAATGTTTGGGACGCCTCTGTTTACAAGAACCTCGTTTACCGTACAAGTTCAATATCACAGAAAGTGAAAAATGGATAAAGAACTTGTGGTACTTACGTACAATGCAGTATCACTCAGCAGTGAAATCTATGTCATCAGGCCCGTAGCAGCACAATGAGTGGATTCAGGTACGATGATTCTAACTGAAATAAGTCACACAGAAAAAGAAACATCATAAGATATCAGTAATACACGGAATGTAAACTTGGCTACACAGGAACTGAATTACAGAACAGAACAGGGTCTCAAATTTAGAAAACCAACTTATGCTTGTTTAAGGGTAAAGGTGAGTTGGGGTGCTGCATAAAACCAGAGATTGAAATGAGCACAGATAAAGTTCCTTAAGCCAAATATGGAATAGACAAGAGCTACTCCTTGCTCAACGAAATGGACTCAACACCGCATATTAAACGCCTAAGAATGTACCTGACTCTTAAGTATCTTAAAACCTATGGATTGCTATGTCTCCGAAAGAGAATCAAGCATGTGTACAGGGACATAAACGCAGCAGTGATAGGATTGGAGAGGTTCGGTGAGCAAATGAAGACCCTTTGAAGTCATATTGCATGGTACCCATTCCACGGGTTTCAACTACCCAGGTTTAAGGTATTCTTCCTTCAGCTAAAACATGCATGTGGAACCTAGAGTATGATCAACCATGTGATCGGGAGACGTGTTCAAATATGTCTCAGTTTTCGTACCCTGGTACTCGGGTGCAACATTCCAGACGCTTTACTAACACTCTCCCGACTTGGAGAGTCAGTCCCTTTAACCTCCTGTTTGGCCCAGTTTGCAATTTCTGCGGAAGATGAACAGGAATAGCGAGAACCAATGAGAGACTAGCTGGAGGTGTCTGGACGGGCAAATTTAACTCTCATTTCCCACCAGGAAGAGGAAATAACCAAAGGCTCAGCGTGCCGTGCCGGAACCAGATTAGGGCCTGAAGCCATCCTGCGGTGTTGCGGCCAGCTCACAAGAAAGCGAGTTGAAGAAAGGAGCTCAGGGGCACTGTAATTCACAAACCTGCAGAGTTATAAATGACAGCTATCGTCCAAAAATATACTGAAGTAAGGCTGCCAAGAGGACTTGAAAGCGGGGCAGAATTGCAGGAAACCGATTTCAGGAGGTAGACTGGAATTGCACTGAAAGCATAGGAAAAGAGGCAGAACGTCCACAATGATGCACTTGGCCAAAAAGGGCGTATGCGTTTTTTCCTGAATATATTCAGGAAAAAACGCATACGCCCTTTTTGGCCAACCAAGCAAGCTTGCAAAGGAAATCTGCACTACAATGAAGTCTCACTTCCCCCCGGTCAAAAGGGCCATCTGAAAAAAGTGTAAAATCCAGAAAGGCAGGACAGGCCATGGAGAACTGGGAGCCTTGTTATGCTGATGGGCGGGATGTAAATTGCCAACAGACACTCGGGAGAAGTGTATGGTGTTTCCTGAAACATCTAAAAAACAAAGCAACAGAGCCTAGGGCACTTCCACTTATGGTCCTATAGCTTAGGGAAATTAAAATCAAAAAGACACAGCCACCCCAATGTTTGGGACGCCTCTGTTTACAAGAACCTCGTTTACCGTACAAGTTCAATATCACAGAAAGTGAAAAATGGATAAAGAACTTGTGGTACTTACGTACAATGCAGTATCACTCAGCAGTGAAATCTATGTCATCAGGCCCGTAGCAGCACAATGAGTGGATTCAGGTACGATGATTCTAACTGAAATAAGTCACACAGAAAAAGAAACATCATAAGATATCAGTAATACACGGAATGTAAACTTGGCTACACAGGAACTGAATTACAGAACAGAACAGGGTCTCAAATTTAGAAAACCAACTTATGCTTGTTTAAGGGTAAAGGTGAGTTGGGGTGCTGCATAAAACCAGAGATTGAAATGAGCACAGATAAAGTTCCTTAAGCCAAATATGGAATAGACAAGAGCTACTCCTTGCTCAACGAAATGGACTCAACATCGCATATTAAACGCCTAAGAATGTACCTGACTCTTAAGTATCTTAAAACCTATGGATTGCTATGTCTCCGAAAGAGAATCAAGCATGTGTACAGGGACATAAACGCAGCAGTGATAGGATTGGAGAGGTTCGGTGAGCAAATGAAGACCCTTTGAAGTCATATTGCATGGTACCCATTCCACGGGTTTCAACTACCCAGGTTTAAGGTATTCTTCCTTCAGCTAAAACATGCATGTGGAACCTAGAGTATGATCAACCATGTGATCGGGAGACGTGTTCAAATATGTCTCAGTTTTCGTACCCTGGTACTCGGGTGCAACATTCCAGACGCTTTACTAACACTCTCCCGACTTGGAGAGTCAGTCCCTTTAACCTCCTGTTTGGCCCAGTTTGCAATTTCTGCGGAAGATGAACAGGAATAGCGAGAACCAATGAGAGACTAGCTGGAGGTGTCTGGACGGGCAAATTTAACTCTCATTTCCCACCAGGAAGAGGAAATAACCAAAGGCTCAGCGTGCCGTGCCGGAACCAGATTAGGGCCTGAAGCCATCCTGCGGTGTTGCGGCCAGCTCACAAGAAAGCGAGTTGAAGAAAGGAGCTCAGGGGCACTGTAATTCACAAACCTGCAGAGTTATAAATGACAGCTATCGTCCAAAAATATACTGAAGTAAGGCTGCCAAGAGGACTTGAAAGCGGGGCAGAATTGCAGGAAACCGATTTCAGGAGGTAGACTGGAATTGCATTGAAAGCATAGGAAAAGAGGCAGAACGTCCACAATGATGCACTTGGCCAAAAAGGGCGTATGCGTTTTTTCCTGAATATATTCAGGAAAAAACGCATACGCCCTTTTTGGCCAACCAAGCAAGCTTGCAAAGGAAATCTGCACTACAATGAAGTCTCACTTCCCCCCGGTCAAAAGGGCCATCTGAAAAAAGTGTAAAATCCAGAAAGGCAGGACAGGCCATGGAGAACTGGGAGCCTTGTTATGCTGATGGGCGGGATGTAAACTGCCAACAGACACTCGGGAGAAGTGTATGGTGTTTCCTGAAACATCTAAAAAACAAAGCAACAGAGCCTAGGGCACTTCCACTTATGGTCCTATAGCTTAGGGAAATTAAAATCAAAAAGACACAGCCACCCCAATGTTTGGGACGCCTCTGTTTACAAGAACCTCGTTTACCGTACAAGTTCAATATCACAGAAAGTGAAAAATGGATAAAGAACTTGTGGTACTTACGTACAATGCAGTATCACTCAGCAGTGAAATCTATGTCATCAGGCCCGTAGCAGCACAATGAGTGGATTCAGGTACGATGATTCTAACTGAAATAAGTCACACAGAAAAAGAAACATCATAAGATATCAGTAATACACGGAATGTAAACTTGGCTACACAGGAACTGAATTACAGAACAGAACAGGGTCTCAAATTTAGAAAACCAACTTATGCTTGTTTAAGGGTAAAGGTGAGTTGGGGTGCTGCATAAAACCAGAGATTGAAATGAGCACAGATAAAGTTCCTTAAGCCAAATATGGAATAGACAAGAGCTACTCCTTGCTCAACGAAATGGACTCAACACCGCATATTAAACGCCTAAGAATGTACCTGACTCTTAAGTATCTTAAAACCTATGGATTGCTATGTCTCCGAAAGAGAATCAAGCATGTGTACAGGGACATAAACGCAGCAGTGATAGGATTGGAGAGGTTCGGTGAGCAAATGAAGACCCTTTGAAGTCATATTGCATGGTACCCATTCCACGGGTTTCAACTACCCAGGTTTAAGGTATTCTTCCTTCAGCTAAAACATGCATGTGGAACCTAGAGTATGATCAACCATGTGATCGGGAGACGTGTTCAAATATGTCTCAGTTTTCGTACCCTGGTACTCGGGTGCAACATTCCAGACGCTTTACTAACACTCTCCCGACTTGGAGAGTCAGTCCCTTTAACCTCCTGTTTGGCCCAGTTTGCAATTTCTGCGGAAGATGAACAGGAATAGCGAGAACCAATGAGAGACTAGCTGGAGGTGTCTGGACGGGCAAATTTAACTCTCATTTCCCACCAGGAAGAGGAAATAACCAAAGGCTCAGCGTGCCGTGCCGGAACCAGATTAGGGCCTGAAGCCATCCTGCGGTGTTGCGGCCAGCTCACAAGAAAGCGAGTTGAAGAAAGGAGCTCAGGGGCACTGTAATTCACAAACCTGCAGAGTTATAAATGACAGCTATCGTCCAAAAATATACTGAAGTAAGGCTGCCAAGAGGACTTGAAAGCGGGGCAGAATTGCAGGAAACCGATTTCAGGAGGTAGACTGGAATTGCATCGAAAGCATAGGAAAAGAGGCAGAACGTCCACAATGATGCACTTGGCCAAAAAGGGCGTATGCGTTTTTTCCTGAATATATTCAGGAAAAAACGCATACGCCCTTTTTGGCCAACCAAGCAAGCTTGCAAAGGAAATCTGCACTACAATGAAGTCTCACTTCCCCCCGGTCAAAAGGGCCATCTGAAAAAAGTGTAAAATCCAGAAAGGCAGGACAGGCCATGGAGAACTGGGAGCCTTGTTATGCTGATGGGCGGGATGTAAACTGCCAACAGACACTCGGGAGAAGTGTATGGTGTTTCCTGAAACATCTAAAAAACAAAGCAACAGAGCCTAGGGCACTTCCACTTATGGTCCTATAGCTTAGGGAAATTAAAATCAAAAAGACACAGCCACCCCAATGTTTGGGACGCCTCTGTTTACAAGAACCTCGTTTACCGTACAAGTTCAATATCACAGAAAGTGAAAAATGGATAAAGAACTTGTGGTACTTACGTACAATGCAGTATCACTCAGCAGTGAAATCTATGTCATCAGGCCCGTAGCAGCACAATGAGTGGATTCAGGTACGATGATTCTAACTGAAATAAGTCACACAGAAAAAGAAACATCATAAGATATCAGTAATACACGGAATGTAAACTTGGCTACACAGGAACTGAATTACAGAACAGAACAGGGTCTCAAATTTAGAAAACCAACTTATGCTTGTTTAAGGGTAAAGGTGAGTTGGGGTGCTGCATAAAACCAGAGATTGAAATGAGCACAGATAAAGTTCCTTAAGCCAAATATGGAATAGACAAGAGCTACTCCTTGCTCAACGAAATGGACTCAACACCGCATATTAAATGCCTAAGAATGTACCTGACTCTTAAGTATCTTAAAACCTATGGATTGCTATGTCTCCGAAAGAGAATCAAGCATGTGTACAGGGACATAAACGCAGCAGTGATAGGATTGGAGAGGTTCGGTGAGCAAATGAAGACCCTTTGAAGTCATATTGCATGGTACCCATTCCACGGGTTTCAACTACCCAGGTTTAAGGTATTCTTCCTTCAGCTAAAACATGCATGTGGAACCTAGAGTATGATCAACCATGTGATCGGGAGACGTGTTCAAATATGTCTCAGTTTTCGTACCCTGGTACTCGGGTGCAACATTCCAGACGCTTTACTAACACTCTCCCCACTTGGAGAGTCAGTCCCTTTAACCTCCTGTTTGGCCCAGTTTGCAATTTCTGCGGAAGATGAACAGGAATAGCGAGAACCAATGAGAGACTAGCTGGAGGTGTCTGGACGGGCAAATTTAACTCTCATTTCCCACCAGGAAGAGGAAAGAACCAAAGGCTCAGCGTGCCGTGCCGGAACCAGATTAGGGCCTGAAGCCATCCTGCGGTGTTGCGGCCAGCTCACAAGAAAACGAGTTGAAGAAAGGAGCTCAGGGGCACTGTAATTCACAAACCTGCAGAGTTATAAATGACAACTATCGTCCAAAAATATACTGAAGTAAGGCTGCCAAGAGGACTTGAAAGCGGGGCAGAATTGCAGGAAACCGATTTCAGGAGGTAGACTGGAATTGCATTGAAAGCATAGGAAAAGAGGCAGAACGTCCACAATGATGCACTTGGCCAAAAAGGGCGTATGCGTTTTTTCCTGAATATATTCAGGAAAAAACGCATACGCCCTTTTTGGCCAACCAAGCAAGCTTGCAAAGGAAATCTGCACTACAATGAAGTCTCACTTCCCCCCGGTCAAAAGGGCCATCTGAAAAAAGTGTAAAATCCAGAAAGGCAGGACAGGCCATGGAGAACTGGGAGCCTTGTTATGCTGATGGGCGGGATGTAAACTGCCAACAGACACTCGGGAGAAGTGTATGGTGTTTCCTGAAACATCTAAAAAACAAAGCAACAGAGCCTAGGGCACTTCCACTTATGGTCCTATAGCTTAGGGAAATTAAAATCAAAAAGACACAGCCACCCCAATGTTTGGGACGCCTCTGTTTACAAGAACCTCGTTTACCGTACAAGTTCAATATCACAGAAAGTGAAAAATGGATAAAGAACTTGTGGTACTTACGTACAATGCAGTATCACTCAGCAGTGAAATCTATGTCATCAGGCCCGTAGCAGCACAATGAGTGGATTCAGGTACGATGATTCTAACTGAAATAAGTCACACAGAAAAAGAAACATCATAAGATATCAGTAATACACGGAATGTAAACTTGGCTACACAGGAACTGAATTACAGAACAGAACAGGGTCTCAAATTTAGAAAACCAACTTATGCTTGTTTAAGGGTAAAGGTGAGTTGGGGTGCTGCATAAAACCAGAGATTGAAATGAGCACAGATAAAGTTCCTTAAGCCAAATATGGAATAGACAAGAGCTACTCCTTGCTCAACGAAATGGACTCAACACCGCATATTAAACGCCTAAGAATGTACCTGACTCTTAAGTATCTTAAAACCTATGGATTGCTATGTCTCCGAAAGAGAATCAAGCATGTGTACAGGGACATAAACGCAGCAGTGATAGGATTGGAGAGGTTCGGTGAGCAAATGAAGACCCTTTGAAGTCATATTGCATGGTACCCATTCCACGGGTTTCAACTACCCAGGTTTAAGGTATTCTTCCTTCAGCTAAAACATGCATGTGGAACCTAGAGTATGATCAACCATGTGATCGGGAGACGTGTTCAAATATGTCTCAGTTTTCGTACCCTGGTACTCGGGTGCAACATTCCAGACGCTTTACTAACACTCTCCCGACTTGGAGAGTCAGTCCCTTTAACCTCCTGTTTGGCCCAGTTTGCAATTTCTGCGGAAGATGAACAGGAATAGCGAGAACCAATGAGAGACTAGCTGGAGGTGTCTGGACGGGCAAATTTAACTCTCATTTCCCACCAGGAAGAGGAAATAACCAAAGGCTCAGCGTGCCGTGCCGGAACCAGATTAGGGCCTGAAGCCATCCTGCGGTGTTGCGGCCAGCTCACAAGAAAGCGAGTTGAAGAAAGGAGCTCAGGGGCACTGTAATTCACAAACCTGCAGAGTTATAAATGACAGCTATCGTCCAAAAATATACTGAAGTAAGGCTGCAAGAGGACTTGAAAGCGGGGCAGAATTGCAGGAAACCGATTTCAGGAGGTAGACTGGAATTGCACTGAAAGCATAGGAAAAGAGGCAGAACGTCCACAATGATGCACTTGGCCAAAAAGGGCGTATGCGTTTTTTCCTGAATATATTCAGGAAAAAACGCATACGCCCTTTTTGGCCAACCAAGCAAGCTTGCAAAGGAAATCTGCACTACAATGAAGTCTCACTTCCCCCCGGTCAAAGGGCCATCTGAAAAAAGTGTAAAATCCAGAAAGGCAGGACAGGCCATGGAGAACTGGGAGCCTTGTTATGCTGATGGGCGGGATGTAAACTGCCAACAGACACTCGGGAGAAGTGTATGGTGTTTCCTGAAACATCTAAAAAACAAAGCAACAGAGCCTAGGGCACTTCCACTTATGGTCCTATAGCTTAGGGAAATTAAAATCAAAAAGACACAGCCACCCCAATGTTTGGGACGCCTCTGTTTACAAGAACCTCGTTTACCGTACAAGTTCAATATCACAGAAAGTGAAAAATGGATAAAGAACTTGTGGTACTTACGTACAATGCAGTATCACTCAGCAGTGAAATCTATGTCATCAGGCCCGTAGCAGCACAATGAGTGGATTCAGGTACGATGATTCTAACTGAAATAAGTCACACAGAAAAAGAAACATCATAAGATATCAGTAATACACGGAATGTAAACTTGGCTACACAGGAACTGAATTACAGAACAGAACAGGGTCTCAAATTTAGAAAACCAACTTATGCTTGTTTAAGGGTAAAGGTGAGTTGGGGTGCTGCATAAAACCAGAGATTGAATGAGCACAGATAAAGTTCCTTAAGCCAAATATGGAATAGACAAGAGCTACTCCTTGCTCAACGAAATGGACTCAACACCGCATATTAAACGCCTAAGAATGTACCTGACTCTTAAGTATCTTAAAACCTATGGATTGCTATGTCTCCGAAAGAGAATCAAGCATGTGTACAGGGACATAAACGCAGCAGTGATAGGATTGGAGAGGTTCGGTGAGCAAATGAAGACCCTTTGAAGTCATATTGCATGGTACCCATTCCACGGGTTTCAACTACCCAGGTTTAAGGTATTCTTCCTTCAGCTAAAACATGCATGTGGAACCTAGAGTATGATCAACCATGTGATCGGGAGACGTGTTCAAATATGTCTCAGTTTTCGTACCCTGGTACTCGGGTGCAACATTCCAGACGCTTTACTAACACTCTCCCGACTTGGAGAGTCAGTCCCTTTAACCTCCTGTTTGGCCCAGTTTGCAATTCTGCGGAAGATGAACAGGAATAGCGAGAACCAATGAGAGACTAGCTGGAGGTGTCTGGACGGGCAAATTTAACTCTCATTTCCCACCAGGAAGAGGAAATAACCAAAGGCTCAGCGTGCCGTGCCGGAACCAGATTAGGGCCTGAAGCCATCCTGCGGTGTTGCGGCCAGCTCACAAGAAAGCGAGTTGAAGAAAGGAGCTCAGGGGCACTGTAATTCACAAACCTGCAGAGTTATAAATGACAGCTATCGTCCAAAAATATACTGAAGTAAGGCTGCCAAGAGGACTTGAAAGCGGGGCAGAATTGCAGGAAACCGATTTCAGGAGGTAGACTGGAATTGCACTGAAAGCATAGGAAAAGAGGCAGAACGTCCACAATGATGCACTTGGCCAAAAAGGGCGTATGCGTTTTTCCTGAATATATTCAGGAAAAAACGCATACGCCCTTTTTGGCCAACCAAGCAAGCTTGCAAAGGAAATCTGCACTACAATGAAGTCTCACTTCCCCCCGGTCAAAAGGGCCATCTGAAAAAAGTGTAAAATCCAGAAAGGCAGGACAGGCCATGGAGAACTGGGAGCCTTGTTATGCTGATGGGCGGGATGTAAACTGCCAACAGACACTCGGGAGAAGTGTATGGTGTTTCCTGAAACATCTAAAAAACAAAGCAACAGAGCCTAGGGCACTTCCACTTATGGTCCTATAGCTTAGGGAAATTAAAATCAAAAAGACACAGCCACCCCAATGTTTGGGACGCCTCTGTTTACAAGAACCTCGTTTACCGTACAAGTTCAATATCACAGAAAGTGAAAAATGGATAAAGAACTTGTGGTACTTACGTACAATGCAGTATCACTCAGCAGTGAAATCTATGTCATCAGGCCCGTAGCAGCACAATGAGTGGATTCAGGTACGATGATTCTAACTGAAATAAGTCACACAGAAAAAGAAACATCATAAGATATCAGTAATACACGGAATGTAAACTTGGCTACACAGGAACTGAATTACAGAACAGAACAGGGTCTCAAATTTAGAAAACCAACTTATGCTTGTTTAAGGGTAAAGGTGAGTTGGGGTGCTGCATAAAACCAGAGATTGAAATGAGCACAGATAAAGTTCCTTAAGCCAAATATGGAATAGACAAGAGCTACTCCTTGCTCAACGAAATGGACTCAACACCGCATATTAAACGCCTAAGAATGTACCTGACTCTTAAGTATCTTAAAACCTATGGATTGCTATGTCTCCGAAAGAGAATCAAGCATGTGTACAGGGACATAAACGCAGCAGTGATAGGATTGGAGAGGTTCGGTGAGCAAATGAAGACCCTTTGAAGTCATATTGCATGGTACCCATTCCACGGGTTTCAACTACCCAGGTTTAAGGTATTCTTCCTTCAGCTAAAACATGCATGTGGAACCTAGAGTATGATCAACCATGTGATCGGGAGACGTGTTCAAATATGTCTCAGTTTTCGTACCCTGGTACTCGGGTGCAACATTCCAGACGCTTTACTAACACTCTCCCGACTTGGAGAGTCAGTCCCTTTAACCTCCTGTTTGGCCCAGTTTGCAATTTCTGCGGAAGATGAACAGGAATAGCGAGAACCAATGAGAGACTAGCTGGAGGTGTCTGGACGGGCAAATTTAACTCTCATTTCCCACCAGGAAGAGGAAATAACCAAAGGCTCAGCGTGCCGTGCCGGAACCAGATTAGGGCCTGAAGCCATCCTGCGGTGTTGCGGCCAGCTCACAAGAAAACGAGTTGAAGAAAGGAGCTCAGGGGCACTGTAATTCACAAACCTGCAGAGTTATAAATGACAGCTATCGTCCAAAAATATACTGAAGTAAGGCTGCCAAGAGGACTTGAAAGCGGGGCAGAATTGCAGGAAACCGATTTCAGGAGGTAGACTGGAATTGCACTGAAAGCATAGGAAAAGAGGCAGAACGTCCACAATGATGCACTTGGCCAAAAAGGGCGTATGCGTTTTTTTCCTGAATATATTCAGGAAAAAACGCATACGCCCTTTTTGGCCAACCAAGCAAGCTTGCAAAGGAAATCTGCACTACAATGAAGTCTCACTTCCCCCCCGGTCAAAAGGGCCATCTGAAAAAAGTGTAAAATCCAGAAAGGCAGGACAGGCCATGGAGAACTGGGAGCCTTGTTATGCTGATGGGCGGGATGTAAACTGCCAACAGACACTCGGGAGAAGTGTATGGTGTTTCCTGAAACATCTAAAAAACAAAGCAACAGAGCCTAGGGCACTTCCACTTATGGTCCTATAGCTTAGGGAAATTAAAATCAAAAAGACACAGCCACCCCAATGTTTGGGACGCCTCTGTTTACAAGAACCTCGTTTACCGTACAAGTTCAATATCACAGAAAGTGAAAAATGGATAAAGAACTTGTGGTACTTACGTACAATGCAGTATCACTCAGCAGTGAAATCTATGTCATCAGGCCCGTAGCAGCACAATGAGTGGATTCAGGTACGATGATTCTAACTGAAATAAGTCACACAGAAAAAGAAACATCATAAGATATCAGTAATACACGGAATGTAAACTTGGCTACACAGGAACTGAATTACAGAACAGAACAGGGTCTCAAATTTAGAAAACCAACTTATGCTTGTTTAAGGGTAAAGGTGAGTTGGGGTGCTGCATAAAACCAGAGATTGAAATGAGCACAGATAAAGTTCCTTAAGCCAAATATGGAATAGACAAGAGCTACTCCTTGCTCAACGAAATGGACTCAACACCGCATATTAAACGCCTAAGAATGTACCTGACTCTTAAGTATCTTAAAACCTATGGATTGCTATGTCTCCGAAAGAGAATCAAGCATGTGTACAGGGACATAAACGCAGCAGTGATAGGATTGGAGAGGTTCGGTGAGCAAATGAAGACCCTTTGAAGTCATATTGCATGGTACCCATTCCACGGGTTTCAACTACCCAGGTTTAAGGTATTCTTCCTTCAGCTAAAACATGCATGTGGAACCTAGAGTATGATCAACCATGTGATCGGGAGACGTGTTCAAATATGTCTCAGTTTTCGTACCCTGGTACTCGGGTGCAACATTCCAGACGCTTTACTAACACTCTCCCGACTTGGAGAGTCAGTCCCTTTAACCTCCTGTTTGGCCCAGTTTGCAATTTCTGCGGAAGATGAACAGGAATAGCGAGAACCAATGAGAGACTAGCTGGAGGTGTCTGGACGGGCAAATTTAACTCTCATTTCCCACCAGGAAGAGGAAATAACCAAAGGCTCAGCGTGCCGTGCCGGAACCAGATTAGGGCCTGAAGCCATCCTGCGGTGTTGCGGCCAGCTCACAAGAAAACGAGTTGAAGAAAGGAGCTCAGGGGCACTGTAATTCACAAACCTGCAGAGTTATAAATGACAGCTATCGTCCAAAAATATACTGAAGTAAGGCTGCCAAGAGGACTTGAAAGCGGGGCAGAATTGCAGGAAACCGATTTCAGGAGGTAGACTGGAATTGCACTGAAAGCATAGGAAAAGAGCAGAACGTCCACAATGATGCACTTGGCCAAAAAGGGCGTATGCGTTTTTTCCTGAATATATTCAGGAAAAAACGCATACGCCCTTTTGGCCAACCAAGCAAGCTTGCAAAGGAAATCTGCACTACAATGAAGTCTCACTTCCCCCCGGTCAAAAGGGCCATCTGAAAAAAGTGTAAAATCCAGAAAGGCAGGACAGGCCATGGAGAACTGGGAGCCTTGTTATGCTGATGGGCGGGATGTAAACTGCCAACAGACACTCGGGAGAAGTGTATGGTGTTTCCTGAAACATCTAAAAAACAAAGCAACAGAGCCTAGG
>NW_027207924.1:0-53429 GCF_963455315.2 Globicephala melas | reverse complement strand
CCAGGGGCCTGTTTAGGCTAAGGTTCCTCTAGAAGCCAGGAGCCGCCGTTCCGGCACGGAGAGAAGTCATCCTGCGAAACTGGCGAACGAGCTCCTCTCCTGTGTGCCCCCAGGAGCGTCGCAGAGTTAAGGCACTCCGTGGTGGAGTCTGGCCTCATGGAGACCCCTGCACACCCAACTCCCCCGACGTGAAACGCTGGGACTTACCTTGAGGCCTGAGGTCACCTTTCGTTTGGCCGGAGCTGAACATGTAGTGCCGTGGAGGAGTTTCTAGCAAGGTATTGCCAGCACGGTGTTCCGCTTTGAGAGAACACGCAGCCTCGGCCCACAACGACAATCCTGCCGTGCAGAGACGTCGGGCCGCTAGTGCTGTTCGGGCAGCTTTGAAGCCAAGCGCACGGCGCCTCCAAACGGGGAGAAAGCGTACTCTCCCATCCGCGTCCCGCTTTCAAGCTGAATGACGCAGCATGTTTCTCGGGAGGCTCTGCCGAGCTATCTAGTACAAGGGAGAGAGTGCCTGCCTCTGCCGAGAAAGGTTTTGACGTGGGGATTGCTGGACGTGCGGAAGAGCGTTCCCCAGGCCGTGCCAAGTTTAGGCTTTGGTGATTCTGGATGTTCCCAAGGGTCCAGAATTGTCCCTGGGAAAGCTGTCCTTTTTCTCTTTCTCCGGCTGGAAGTAAACATCTGGCCACCGACTGCCGTACGCAGGCGTCCTGGGGGAGCCCCCCCCCTCCCGGTTTCCTTTGGGACGCACCTTGGTGTCTCACAGAAGAGCCCACATTCCCAATTGGGGGCACACCAGCGTGGAATGTAAGGCTGTTTAGAACGGCGTACCCTGAGGCCGTGTGAAGGCCGTACAAACGAGAGCTTTCGAGCGAACAGGGCAGCGCTTCGCCATCGTCGTTGCACGTTCACGGAGCTTAATCAAACGAATGCATTTACTGCCTGTGGCTCAAACGCCAGAGAGGAGTTGGAAGGCATCCAGTGCCCTTTGACAGTTGTTACAACGAACGTGAGTGCACGGTGTCTCGTGAAATAAAGCCCTAGCACTGTTGAGGCCCTCCGTTAACGCATGCTTCTTCGCTCCTATGGCACTCCGAGGTGTTCCTGACGGGGGAAATCTGGACTTTTGCTTGAGGCCGGGGTGGGGCGAGGGGACTCACAGTTCTTGTGCCGGCGAGCTCCCGAGCGCTCCTGCTGAAGCTCCCAGCAAGGAACTGAGAGCAGCAGGCCTCACACGCGTAAACTCAGACTTCTGCTGTCACGAGTAAACTCAGACGTCTTGTGGGAGGCCTTCCGGCAGCAAAGAGAAGGTGGGCGCGAGCAGTGTACTTCAGGCAGCTTAGGACCCGCCACTGTCTCGTTTACCACGGAGGGGAATAAGGTTTAGCCAGGGTCGCCCAGCTTCAAACCGGAGCTCCTATAGGGATCCTCAGCGGTTTCTGATTACCTCAAGGAAACACAACGGGAGGAGCAGGGCCCTTCCGTGGAGGCCCGTTTGGGCACAGGGACCTCTGCGTGGGAGCTACTGGGTAAGTATGGCAGTCCCTTAGGTAGGCCTCAGTGACCAAGGCTCTCTGGCTCATGCCTAGCTGTGTAAAGAAGTGTGGCAAACGTACGTACTGCTCCTCAGGCTGGGCGCACAGCCTAGCTTTCGCTTCTATGAGAGTGCTGTCCCGAGTCTCTTCCTGGAGCCAGTCGTCAGCACGGTGCCTTTTGGCACTGCAGTTCTCTTTCAGTCAAGGAGGCCGTTCGACTGGCAAAGGGAGTCTGCGCAGCACTGCTTTCGCGAGGCTCTTTGACGACTGGGGCACTCAACCCAGGCAAGCCAGAGAGCAGTACGTTGCCCTTGCTCGGAATGTGAAGAGCTTTCTCCAGGGGCCTGTTTAGGCTAAGGTTCCTCTAGAAGCCAGGAGCCGCCGTTCCGGCACGGAGAGAAGTCATCCTGCGAAACTGGCGAACGAGCTCCTCTCCTGTGTGCCCCCAGGAGCGTCGCAGAGTTAAGGCACTCCGTGGTGGAGTCTGGCCTCATGGAGACCCCTGCACACCCAACTCCCCCGACGTGAAACGCTGGGACTTACCTTGAGGCCTGAGGTCACCTTTCGTTTGGCCGGAGCTGAACATGTAGTGCCGTGGGAGGAGTTTCTAGCAAGGTATTGCCAGCACGGTGTTCCGCTTTGAGAGAACACGCAGCCTCGGCCCACAACGACAATCCTGCCGTGCAGAGACGTCGGGCCGCTAGTGCTGTTCGGGCAGCTTTGAAGCCAAGCGCACGGCGCCTCCAAACGGGGAGAAAGCGTACTCTCCCATCCGCGTCCCGCTTTCAAGCTGAATGACGCAGCATGTTTCTCGGGAGGCTCTGCCGAGCTATCTAGTACAAGGGAGAGAGTGCCTGCCTCTGCCGAGAAAGGTTTTGACGTGGGGATTGCTGGACGTGCGGAAGAGCGTTCCCCAGGCCGTGCCAAGTTTAGGCTTTGGTGATTCTGGATGTTCCCAAGGTCCAGAATTGTCCCTGGGAAAGCTGTCCTTTTTCTCTTTCTCCGGCTGGAAGTAAACATCTGGCCACCGACTGCCGTACGCAGGCGTCCTGGGGGAGCCCCCCCCCTCCCCGTTTCCTTTGGGACGCACCTTGGTGTCTCACAGAAGAGCCCACATTCCCAATTGGGGGCACACCAGCGTGGAATGTAAGGCTGTTTAGAACGGCGTACCCTGAGGCCGTGTGAAGGCCGTACAAACGAGAGCTTTCGAGCGAACAGGGCAGCGCTTCGCCATCGTCGTTGCACGTTCACGGAGCTTAATCAAACGAATGCATTTACTGCCTGTGGCTCAAACGCCAGAGAGGAGTTGGAAGGCATCCAGTGCCCTTTGACAGTTGTTACAACGAACGTGAGTGCACGGTGTCTCGTGAAATAAAGCCCTAGCACTGTTGAGGCCCTCCGTTAACGCATGCTTCTTCGCTCCTATGGCACTCCGAGGTGTTCCTGACGGGGGAAATCTGGACTTTTGCTTGAGGCCGGGGTGGGGCGAGGGGACTCACAGTTCTTGTGCCGGCGAGCTCCCGAGCGCTCCTGCTGAAGCTCCCAGCAAGGAACTGAGAGCAGCAGGCCTCACACGCGTAAACTCAGACTTCTGCTGTCACGAGTAAACTCAGACGTCTTGTGGGAGGCCTTCCGGCAGCAAAGAGAAGGTGGGCGCGAGCAGTGTACTTCAGGCAGCTTAGGACCCGCCACTGTCTCGTTTACCACGGAGGGGAATAAGGTTTAGCCAGGGTCGCCCAGCTTCAAACCGGAGCTCCTATAGGGATCCTCAGCGGTTTCTGATTACCTCAAGGAAACACAACGGGAGGAGCAGGGCCCTTCCGTGGAGGCCCGTTTGGGCACAGGGACCTCTGCGTGGGAGCTACTGGGTAAGTATGGCAGTCCCTTAGGTAGGCCTCAGTGACCAAGGCTCTCTGGCTCATGCCTAGCTGTGTAAAGAAGTGTGGCAAACGTACGTACTGCTCCTCAGGCTGGGCGCACAGCCTAGCTTTCGCTTCTATGAGAGTGCTGTCCCGAGTCTCTTCCTGGAGCCAGTCGTCAGCACGGTGCCTTTTGGCACTGCAGTTCTCTTTCAGTCAAGGAGGCCGTTCGACTGGCAAAGGGAGTCTGCGCAGCACTGCTTTCGCGAGGCTCTTTGACGACTGGGGCACTCAACCCAGGCAAGCCAGAGAGCAGTACGTTGCCCTTGCTCGGAATGTGAAGAGCTTTCTCCAGGGGCCTGTTTAGGCTAAGGTTCCTCTAGAAGCCAGGAGCCGCCGTTCCGGCACGGAGAGAAGTCATCCTGCGAAACTGGCGAACGAGCTCCTCTCCTGTGTGCCCCCAGGAGCGTCGCAGAGTTAAGGCACTCCGTGGTGGAGTCTGGCCTCATGGAGACCCCTGCACACCCAACTCCCCCGACGTGAAACGCTGGGACTTACCTTGAGGCCTGAGGTCACCTTTCGTTTGGCCGGAGCTGAACATGTAGTGCCGTGGGAGGAGTTTCTAGCAAGGTATTGCCAGCACGGTGTTCCGCTTTGAGAGAACACGCAGCCTCGGCCCACAACGACAATCCTGCCGTGCAGAGACGTCGGGCCGCTAGTGCTGTTCGGGCAGCTTTGAAGCCAAGCGCACGGCGCCTCCAAACGGGGAGAAAGCGTACTCTCCCATCCGCGTCCCGCTTTCAAGCTGAATGACGCAGCATGTTTCTCGGGAGGCTCTGCCGAGCTATCTAGTACAAGGGAGAGAGTGCCTGCCTCTGCCGAGAAAGGTTTTGACGTGGGGATTGCTGGACGTGCGGAAGAGCGTTCCCCAGGCCGTGCCAAGTTTAGGCTTTGGTGATTCTGGATGTTCCCAAGGGTCCAGAATTGTCCCTGGGAAAGCTGTCCTTTTTCTCTTTCTCCGGCTGGAAGTAAACATCTGGCCACCGACTGCCGTACGCAGGCGTCCTGGGGGAGCCCCCCCCCTCCCCGGTTTCCTTTGGGACGCACCTTGGTGTCTCACAGAAGAGCCCACATTCCCAATTGGGGGCACACCAGCGTGGAATGTAAGGCTGTTTAGAACGGCGTACCCTGAGGCCGTGTGAAGGCCGTACAAACGAGAGCTTTCGAGCGAACAGGGCAGCGCTTCGCCATCGTCGTTGCACGTTCACGGAGCTTAATCAAACGAATGCATTTACTGCCTGTGGCTCAAACGCCAGAGAGGAGTTGGAAGGCATCCAGTGCCCTTTGACAGTTGTTACAACGAACGTGAGTGCACGGTGTCTCGTGAAATAAAGCCCTAGCACTGTTGAGGCCCTCCGTTAACGCATGCTTCTTCGCTCCTATGGCACTCCGAGGTGTTCCTGACGGGGGAAATCTGGACTTTTGCTTGAGGCCGGGGTGGGGCGAGGGGACTCACAGTTCTTGTGCCGGCGAGCTCCCGAGCGCTCCTGCTGAAGCTCCCAGCAAGGAACTGAGAGCAGCAGGCCTCACACGCGTAAACTCAGACTTCTGCTGTCACGAGTAAACTCAGACGTCTTGTGGGAGGCCTTCCGGCAGCAAAGAGAAGGTGGGCGCGAGCAGTGTACTTCAGGCAGCTTAGGACCCGCCCCTGTCTCGTTTACCACGGAGGGGAATAAGGTTTAGCCAGGGTCGCCCAGCTTCAAACCGGAGCTCCTATAGGGATCCTCAGCGGTTTCTGATTACCTCAAGGAAACACAACGGGAGGAGCAGGGCCCTTCCGTGGAGGCCCGTTTGGGCACAGGGACCTCTGCGTGGGAGCTACTGGGTAAGTATGGCAGTCCCTTAGGTAGGCCTCAGTGACCAAGGCTCTCTGGCTCATGCCTAGCTGTGTAAAGAAGTGTGGCAAACGTACGTACTGCTCCTCAGGCTGGGCGCACAGCCTAGCTTTCGCTTCTATGAGAGTGCTGTCCCGAGTCTCTTCCTGGAGCCAGTCGTCAGCACGGTGCCTTTTGGCACTGCAGTTCTCTTTCAGTCAAGGAGGCCGTTCGACTGGCAAAGGGAGTCTGCGCAGCACTGCTTTCGCGAGGCTCTTTGACGACTGGGGCACTCAACCCAGGCAAGCCAGAGAGCAGTACGTTGCCCTTGCTCTGAATGTGAAGAGCTTTCTCCAGGGGCCTGTTTAGGCTAAGGTTCCTCTAGAAGCCAGGAGCCGCCGTTCCGGCACGGAGAGAAGTCATCCTGCGAAACTGGCGAACGAGCTCCTCTCCTGTGTGCCCCCAGGAGCGTCGCAGAGTTAAGGCACTCCGTGGTGGAGTCTGGCCTCATGGAGACCCCTGCACACCCAACTCCCCCGACGTGAAACGCTGGGACTTACCTTGAGGCCTGAGGTCACCTTTCGTTTGGCCGGAGCTGAACATGTAGTGCCGTGGGAGGAGTTTCTAGCAAGGTATTGCCAGCACGGTGTTCCGCTTTGAGAGAACACGCAGCCTCGGCCCACAACGACAATCCTGCCGTGCAGAGACGTCGGGCCGCTAGTGCTGTTCGGGCAGCTTTGAAGCCAAGCGCACGGCGCCTCCAAACGGGGAGAAAGCGTACTCTCCCATCCGCGTCCCGCTTTCAAGCTGAATGACGCAGCATGTTTCTCGGGAGGCTCTGCCGAGCTATCTAGTACAAGGGAGAGAGTGCCTGCCTCTGCCGAGAAAGGTTTTGACGTGGGGATTGCTGGACGTGCGGAAGAGCGTTCCCCAGGCCGTGCCAAGTTTAGGCTTTGGTGATTCTGGATGTTCCCAAGGGTCCAGAATTGTCCCTGGGAAAGCTGTCCTTTTTCTCTTTCTCCGGCTGGAAGTAAACATCTGGCCACCGACTGCCGTACGCAGGCGTCCTGGGGGAGCCCCCCCCCTCCCCGGTTTCCTTTGGGACGCACCTTGGTGTCTCACAGAAGAGCCCACATTCCCAATTGGGGGCACACCAGCGTGGAATGTAAGGCTGTTTAGAACGGCGTACCCTGAGGCCGTGTGAAGGCCGTACAAACGAGAGCTTTCGAGCGAACAGGGCAGCGCTTCGCCATCGTCGTTGCACGTTCACGGAGCTTAATCAAACGAATGCATTTACTGCCTGTGGCTCAAACGCCAGAGAGGAGTTGGAAGGCATCCAGTGCCCTTTGACAGTTGTTACAACGAACGTGAGTGCACGGTGTCTCGTGAAATAAAGCCCTAGCACTGTTGAGGCCCTCCGTTAACGCATGCTTCTTCGCTCCTATGGCACTCCGAGGTGTTCCTGACGGGGGAAATCTGGACTTTTGCTTGAGGCCGGGGTGGGGCGAGGGGACTCACAGTTCTTGTGCCGGCGAGCTCCCGAGCGCTCCTGCTGAAGCTCCCAGCAAGGAACTGAGAGCAGCAGGCCTCACACGCGTAAACTCAGACTTCTGCTGTCACGAGTAAACTCAGACGTCTTGTGGGAGGCCTTCCGGCAGCAAAGAGAAGGTGGGCGCGAGCAGTGTACTTCAGGCAGCTTAGGACCCGCCCCTGTCTCGTTTACCACGGAGGGGAATAAGGTTTAGCCAGGGTCGCCCAGCTTCAAACCGGAGCTCCTATAGGGATCCTCAGCGGTTTCTGATTACCTCAAGGAAACACAACGGGAGGAGCAGGGCCCTTCCGTGGAGGCCCGTTTGGGCACAGGGACCTCTGCGTGGGAGCTACTGGGTAAGTATGGCAGTCCCTTAGGTAGGCCTCAGTGACCAAGGCTCTCTGGCTCATGCCTAGCTGTGTAAAGAAGTGTGGCAAACGTACGTACTGCTCCTCAGGCTGGGCGCACAGCCTAGCTTTCGCTTCTATGAGAGTGCTGTCCCGAGTCTCTTCCTGGAGCCAGTCGTCAGCACGGTGCCTTTTGGCACTGCAGTTCTCTTTCAGTCAAGGAGGCCGTTCGACTGGCAAAGGGAGTCTGCGCAGCACTGCTTTCGCGAGGCTCTTTGACGACTGGGGCACTCAACCCAGGCAAGCCAGAGAGCAGTACGTTGCCCTTGCTCGGAATGTGAAGAGCTTTCTCCAGGGGCCTGTTTAGGCTAAGGTTCCTCTAGAAGCCAGGAGCCGCCGTTCCGGCACGGAGAGAAGTCATCCTGCGAAACTGGCGAACGAGCTCCTCTCCTGTGTGCCCCCAGGAGCGTCGCAGAGTTAAGGCACTCCGTGGTGGAGTCTGGCCTCATGGAGACCCCTGCACACCCAACTCCCCCGACGTGAAACGCTGGGACTTACCTTGAGGCCTGAGGTCACCTTTCGTTTGGCCGGAGCTGAACATGTAGTGCCGTGGGAGGAGTTTCTAGCAAGGTATTGCCAGCACGGTGTTCCGCTTTGAGAGAACACGCAGCCTCGGCCCACAACGACAATCCTGCCGTGCAGAGACGTCGGGCCGCTAGTGCTGTTCGGGCAGCTTTGAAGCCAAGCGCACGGCGCCTCCAAACGGGGAGAAAGCGTACTCTCCCATCCGCGTCCCGCTTTCAAGCTGAATGACGCAGCATGTTTCTCGGGAGGCTCTGCCGAGCTATCTAGTACAAGGGAGAGAGTGCCTGCCTCTGCCGAGAAAGGTTTTGACGTGGGGATTGCTGGACGTGCGGAAGAGCGTTCCCCAGGCCGTGCCAAGTTTAGGCTTTGGTGATTCTGGATGTTCCCAAGGGTCCAGAATTGTCCCTGGGAAAGCTGTCCTTTTTCTCTTTCTCCGGCTGGAAGTAAACATCTGGCCACCGACTGCCGTACGCAGGCGTCCTGGGGGAGCCCCCCCCCTCCCCGGTTTCCTTTGGGACGCACCTTGGTGTCTCACAGAAGAGCCCACATTCCCAATTGGGGGCACACCAGCGTGGAATGTAAGGCTGTTTAGAACGGCGTACCTTGAGGCCGTGTGAAGGCCGTACAAACGAGAGCTTTCGAGCGAACAGGGCAGCGCTTCGCCATCGTCGTTGCACGTTCACGGAGCTTAATCAAACGAATGCATTTACTGCCTGTGGCTCAAACGCCAGAGAGGAGTTGGAAGGCATCCAGTGCCCTTTGACAGTTGTTACAACGAACGTGAGTGCACGGTGTCTCGTGAAATAAAGCCCTAGCACTGTTGAGGCCCTCCGTTAACGCATGCTTCTTCGCTCCTATGGCACTCCGAGGTGTTCCTGACGGGGGAAATCTGGACTTTTGCTTGAGGCCGGGGTGGGGCGAGGGGACTCACAGTTCTTGTGCCGGCGAGCTCCCGAGCGCTCCTGCTGAAGCTCCCAGCAAGGAACTGAGAGCAGCAGGCCTCACACGCGTAAACTCAGACTTCTGCTGTCACGAGTAAACTCAGACGTCTTGTGGGAGGCCTTCCGGCAGCAAAGAGAAGGTGGGCGCGAGCAGTGTACTTCAGGCAGCTTAGGACCCGCCCCTGTCTCGTTTACCACGGAGGGGAATAAGGTTTAGCCAGGGTCGCCCAGCTTCAAACCGGAGCTCCTATAGGGATCCTCAGCGGTTTCTGATTACCTCAAGGAAACACAACGGGAGGAGCAGGGCCCTTCCGTGGAGGCCCGTTTGGGCACAGGGACCTCTGCGTGGGAGCTACTGGGTAAGTATGGCAGTCCCTTAGGTAGGCCTCAGTGACCAAGGCTCTCTGGCTCATGCCTAGCTGTGTAAAGAAGTGTGGCAAACGTACGTACTGCTCCTCAGGCTGGGCGCACAGCCTAGCTTTCGCTTCTATGAGAGTGCTGTCCCGAGTCTCTTCCTGGAGCCAGTCGTCAGCACGGTGCCTTTTGGCACTGCAGTTCTCTTTCAGTCAAGGAGGCCGTTCGACTGGCAAAGGGAGTCTGCGCAGCACTGCTTTCGCGAGGCTCTTTGACGACTGGGGCACTCAACCCAGGCAAGCCAGAGAGCAGTACGTTGCCCTTGCTCTGAATGTGAAGAGCTTTCTCCAGGGGCCTGTTTAGGCTAAGGTTCCTCTAGAAGCCAGGAGCCGCCGTTCCGGCACGGAGAGAAGTCATCCTGCGAAACTGGCGAACGAGCTCCTCTCCTGTGTGCCCCCAGGAGCGTCGCAGAGTTAAGGCACTCCGTGGTGGAGTCTGGCCTCATGGAGACCCCTGCACACCCAACTCCCCCGACGTGAAACGCTGGGACTTACCTTGAGGCCTGAGGTCACCTTTCGTTTGGCCGGAGCTGAACATGTAGTGCCGTGGGAGGAGTTTCTAGCAAGGTATTGCCAGCACGGTTTTCCGCTTTGAGAGAACACGCAGCCTCGGCCCACAACGACAATCCTGCCGTGCAGAGACGTCGGGCCGCTAGTGCTGTTCGGGCAGCTTTGAAGCCAAGCGCACGGCGCCTCCAAACGGGGAGAAAGCGTACTCTCCCATCCGCGTCCCGCTTTCAAGCTGAATGACGCAGCATGTTTCTCGGGAGGCTCTGCCGAGCTATCTAGTACAAGGGAGAGAGTGCCTGCCTCTGCCGAGAAAGGTTTTGACGTGGGGATTGCTGGACGTGCGGAAGAGCGTTCCCCAGGCCGTGCCAAGTTTAGGCTTTGGTGATTCTGGATGTTCCCAAGGGTCCAGAATTGTCCCTGGGAAAGCTGTCCTTTTTCTCTTTCTCCGGCTGGAAGTAAACATCTGGCCACCGACTGCCGTACGCAGGCGTCCTGGGGGAGCCCCCCCCCTCCCCGGTTTCCTTTGGGACGCACCTTGGTGTCTCACAGAAGAGCCCACATTCCCAATTGGGGGCACACCAGCGTGGAATGTAAGGCTGTTTAGAACGGCGTACCTTGAGGCCGTGTGAAGGCCGTACAAACGAGAGCTTTCGAGCGAACAGGGCAGCGCTTCGCCATCGTCGTTGCACGTTCACGGAGCTTAATCAAACGAATGCATTTACTGCCTGTGGCTCAAACGCCAGAGAGGAGTTGGAAGGCATCCAGTGCCCTTTGACAGTTGTTACAACGAACGTGAGTGCGCGGTGTCTCGTGAAATAAAGCCCTAGCACTGTTGAGGCCCTCCGTTAACGCATGCTTCTTCGCTCCTATGGCACTCCGAGGTGTTCCTGACGGGGGAAATCTGGACTTTTGCTTGAGGCCGGGGTGGGGCGAGGGGACTCACAGTTCTTGTGCCGGCGAGCTCCCGAGCGCTCCTGCTGAAGCTCCCAGCAAGGAACTGAGAGCAGCAGGCCTCACACGCGTAAACTCAGACTTCTGCTGTCACGAGTAAACTCAGACGTCTTGTGGGAGGCCTTCCGGCAGCAAAGAGAAGGTGGGCGCGAGCAGTGTACTTCAGGCAGCTTAGGACCCGCCACTGTCTCGTTTACCACGGAGGGGAATAAGGTTTAGCCAGGGTCGCCCAGCTTCAAACCGGAGCTCCTATAGGGATCCTCAGCGGTTTCTGATTACCTCAAGGAAACACAACGGGAGGAGCAGGGCCCTTCCGTGGAGGCCCGTTTGGGCACAGGGACCTCTGCGTGGGAGCTACTGGGTAAGTATGGCAGTCCCTTAGGTAGGCCTCAGTGACCAAGGCTCTCTGGCTCATGCCTAGCTGTGTAAAGAAGTGTGGCAAACGTACGTACTGCTCCTCAGGCTGGGCGCACAGCCTAGCTTTCGCTTCTATGAGAGTGCTGTCCCGAGTCTCTTCCTGGAGCCAGTCGTCAGCACGGTGCCTTTTGGCACTGCAGTTCTCTTTCAGTCAAGGAGGCCGTTCGACTGGCAAAGGGAGTCTGCGCAGCACTGCTTTCGCGAGGCTCTTTGACGACTGGGGCACTCAACCCAGGCAAGCCAGAGAGCAGTACGTTGCCCTTGCTCTGAATGTGAAGAGCTTTCTCCAGGGGCCTGTTTAGGCTAAGGTTCCTCTAGAAGCCAGGAGCCGCCGTTCCGGCACGGAGAGAAGTCATCCTGCGAAACTGGCGAACGAGCTCCTCTCCTGTGTGCCCCCAGGAGCGTCGCAGAGTTAAGGCACTCCGTGGTGGAGTCTGGCCTCATGGAGACCCCTGCACACCCAACTCCCCCGACGTGAAACGCTGGGACTTACCTTGAGGCCTGAGGTCACCTTTCGTTTGGCCGGAGCTGAACATGTAGTGCCGTGGGAGGAGTTTCTAGCAAGGTATTGCCAGCACGGTGTTCCGCTTTGAGAGAACACGCAGCCTCGGCCCACAACGACAATCCTGCCGTGCAGAGACGTCGGGCCGCTAGTGCTGTTCGGGCAGCTTTGAAGCCAAGCGCACGGCGCCTCCAAACGGGGAGAAAGCGTACTCTCCCATCCGCGTCCCGCTTTCAAGCTGAATGACGCAGCATGTTTCTCGGGAGGCTCTGCCGAGCTATCTAGTACAAGGGAGAGAGTGCCTGCCTCTGCCGAGAAAGGTTTTGACGTGGGGATTGCTGGACGTGCGGAAGAGCGTTCCCCAGGCCGTGCCAAGTTTAGGCTTTGGTGATTCTGGATGTTCCCAAGGGTCCAGAATTGTCCCTGGGAAAGCTGTCCTTTTTCTCTTTCTCCGGCTGGAAGTAAACATCTGGCCACCGACTGCCGTACGCAGGCGTCCTGGGGGAGCCCCCCCCCTCCCCGGTTTCCTTTGGGACGCACCTTGGTGTCTCACAGAAGAGCCCACATTCCCAATTGGGGGCACACCAGCGTGGAATGTAAGGCTGTTTAGAACGGCGTACCTTGAGGCCGTGTGAAGGCCGTACAAACGAGAGCTTTCGAGCGAACAGGGCAGCGCTTCGCCATCGTCGTTGCACGTTCACGGAGCTTAATCAAACGAATGCATTTACTGCCTGTGGCTCAAACGCCAGAGAGGAGTTGGAAGGCATCCAGTGCCCTTTGACAGTTGTTACAACGAACGTGAGTGCACGGTGTCTCGTGAAATAAAGCCCTAGCACTGTTGAGGCCCTCCGTTAACGCATGCTTCTTCGCTCCTATGGCACTCCGAGGTGTTCCTGACGGGGGAAATCTGGACTTTTGCTTGAGGCCGGGGTGGGGCGAGGGGACTCACAGTTCTTGTGCCGGCGAGCTCCCGAGCGCTCCTGCTGAAGCTCCCAGCAAGGAACTGAGAGCAGCAGGCCTCACACGCGTAAACTCAGACTTCTGCTGTCACGAGTAAACTCAGACGTCTTGTGGGAGGCCTTCCGGCAGCAAAGAGAAGGTGGGCGCGAGCAGTGTACTTCAGGCAGCTTAGGACCCGCCACTGTCTCGTTTACCACGGAGGGGAATAAGGTTTAGCCAGGGTCGCCCAGCTTCAAACCGGAGCTCCTATAGGGATCCTCAGTGGTTTCTGATTACCTCAAGGAAACACAACGGGAGGAGCAGGGCCCTTCCGTGGAGGCCCGTTTGGGCACAGGGACCTCTGCGTGGGAGCTACTGGGTAAGTATGGCAGTCCCTTAGGTAGGCCTCAGTGACCAAGGCTCTCTGGCTCATGCCTAGCTGTGTAAAGAAGTGTGGCAAACGTACGTACTGCTCCTCAGGCTGGGCGCACAGCCTAGCTTTCGCTTCTATGAGAGTGCTGTCCCGAGTCTCTTCCTGGAGCCAGTCGTCAGCACGGTGCCTTTTGGCACTGCAGTTCTCTTTCAGTCAAGGAGGCCGTTCGACTGGCAAAGGGAGTCTGCGCAGCACTGCTTTCGCGAGGCTCTTTGACGACTGGGGCACTCAACCCAGGCAAGCCAGAGAGCAGTACGTTGCCCTTGCTCTGAATGTGAAGAGCTTTCTCCAGGGGCCTGTTTAGGCTAAGGTTCCTCTAGAAGCCAGGAGCCGCCGTTCCGGCACGGAGAGAAGTCATCCTGCGAAACTGGCGAACGAGCTCCTCTCCTGTGTGCCCCCAGGAGCGTCGCAGAGTTAAGGCACTCCGTGGTGGAGTCTGGCCTCATGGAGACCCCTGCACACCCAACTACCCCGACGTGAAACGCTGGGACTTACCTTGAGGCCTGAGGTCACCTTTCGTTTGGCCGGAGCTGAACATGTAGTGCCGTGGGAGGAGTTTCTAGCAAGGTATTGCCAGCACGGTGTTCCGCTTTGAGAGAACACGCAGCCTCGGCCCACAACGACAATCCTGCCGTGCAGAGACGTCGGGCCGCTAGTGCTGTTCGGGCAGCTTTGAAGCCAAGCGCACGGCGCCTCCAAACGGGGAGAAAGCGTACTCTCCCATCCGCGTCCCGCTTTCAAGCTGAATGACGCAGCATGTTTCTCGGGAGGCTCTGCCGAGCTATCTAGTACAAGGGAGAGAGTGCCTGCCTCTGCCGAGAAAGGTTTTGACGTGGGGATTGCTGGACGTGCGGAAGAGCGTTCCCCAGGCCGTGCCAAGTTTAGGCTTTGGTGATTCTGGATGTTCCCAAGGGTCCAGAATTGTCCCTGGGAAAGCTGTCCTTTTTCTCTTTCTCCGGCTGGAAGTAAACATCTGGCCACCGACTGCCGTACGCAGGCGTCCTGGGGGAGCCCCCCCCCCTCCCCGGTTTCCTTTGGGACGCACCTTGGTGTCTCACAGAAGAGCCCACATTCCCAATTGGGGGCACACCAGCGTGGAATGTAAGGCTGTTTAGAACGGCGTACCTTGAGGCCGTGTGAAGGCCGTACAAACGAGAGCTTTCGAGCGAACAGGGCAGCGCTTCGCCATCGTCGTTGCACGTTCACGGAGCTTAATCAAACGAATGCATTTACTGCCTGTGGCTCAAACGCCAGAGAGGAGTTGGAAGGCATCCAGTGCCCTTTGACAGTTGTTACAACGAACGTGAGTGCACGGTGTCTCGTGAAATAAAGCCCTAGCACTGTTGAGGCCCTCCGTTAACGCATGCTTCTTCGCTCCTATGGCACTCCGAGGTGTTCCTGACGGGGGAAATCTGGACTTTTGCTTGAGGCCGGGGTGGGGCGAGGGGACTCACAGTTCTTGTGCCGGCGAGCTCCCGAGCGCTCCTGCTGAAGCTCCCAGCAAGGAACTGAGAGCAGCAGGCCTCACACGCGTAAACTCAGACTTCTGCTGTCACGAGTAAACTCAGACGTCTTGTGGGAGGCCTTCCGGCAGCAAAGAGAAGGTGGGCGCGAGCAGTGTACTTCAGGCAGCTTAGGACCCGCCCCTGTCTCGTTTACCACGGAGGGGAATAAGGTTTAGCCAGGGTCGCCCAGCTTCAAACCGGAGCTCCTATAGGGATCCTCAGCGGTTTCTGATTACCTCAAGGAAACACAACGGGAGGAGCAGGGCCCTTCCGTGGAGGCCCGTTTGGGCACAGGGACCTCTGCGTGGGAGCTACTGGGTAAGTATGGCAGTCCCTTAGGTAGGCCTCAGTGACCAAGGCTCTCTGGCTCATGCCTAGCTGTGTAAAGAAGTGTGGCAAACGTACGTACTGCTCCTCAGGCTGGGCGCACAGCCTAGCTTTCGCTTCTATGAGAGTGCTGTCCCGAGTCTCTTCCTGGAGCCAGTCGTCAGCACGGTGCCTTTTGGCACTGCAGTTCTCTTTCAGTCAAGGAGGCCGTTCGACTGGCAAAGGGAGTCTGCGCAGCACTGCTTTCGCGAGGCTCTTTGACGACTGGGGCACTCAACCCAGGCAAGCCAGAGAGCAGTACGTTGCCCTTGCTCTGAATGTGAAGAGCTTTCTCCAGGGGCCTGTTTAGGCTAAGGTTCCTCTAGAAGCCAGGAGCCGCCGTTCCGGCACGGAGAGAAGTCATCCTGCGAAACTGGCGAACGAGCTCCTCTCCTGTGTGCCCCCAGGAGCGTCGCAGAGTTAAGGCACTCCGTGGTGGAGTCTGGCCTCATGGAGACCCCTGCACACCCAACTCCCCCGACGTGAAACGCTGGGACTTACCTTGAGGCCTGAGGTCACCTTTCGTTTGGCCGGAGCTGAACATGTAGTGCCGTGGGAGGAGTTTCTAGCAAGGTATTGCCAGCACGGTGTTCCGCTTTGAGAGAACACGCAGCCTCGGCCCACAACGACAATCCTGCCGTGCAGAGACGTCGGGCCGCTAGTGCTGTTCGGGCAGCTTTGAAGCCAAGCGCACGGCGCCTCCAAACGGGGAGAAAGCGTACTCTCCCATCCGCGTCCCGCTTTCAAGCTGAATGACGCAGCATGTTTCTCGGGAGGCTCTGCCGAGCTATCTAGTACAAGGGAGAGAGTGCCTGCCTCTGCCGAGAAAGGTTTTGACGTGGGGATTGCTGGACGTGCGGAAGAGCGTTCCCCAGGCCGTGCCAAGTTTAGGCTTTGGTGATTCTGGATGTTCCCAAGGGTCCAGAATTGTCCCTGGGAAAGCTGTCCTTTTTCTCTTTCTCCGGCTGGAAGTAAACATCTGGCCACCGACTGCCGTACGCAGGCGTCCTGGGGGAGCCCCCCCCCTCCCCGGTTTCCTTTGGGACGCACCTTGGTGTCTCACAGAAGAGCCCACATTCCCAATTGGGGGCACACCAGCGTGGAATGTAAGGCTGTTTAGAACGGCGTACCCTGAGGCCGTGTGAAGGCCGTACAAACGAGAGCTTTCGAGCGAACAGGGCAGCGCTTCGCCATCGTCGTTGCACGTTCACGGAGCTTAATCAAACGAATGCATTTACTGCCTGTGGCTCAAACGCCAGAGAGGAGTTGGAAGGCATCCAGTGCCCTTTGACAGTTGTTACAACGAACGTGAGTGCACGGTGTCTCGTGAAATAAAGCCCTAGCACTGTTGAGGCCCTCCGTTAACGCATGCTTCTTCGCTCCTATGGCACTCCGAGGTGTTCCTGACGGGGGAAATCTGGACTTTTGCTTGAGGCCGGGGTGGGGCGAGGGGACTCACAGTTCTTGTGCCGGCGAGCTCCCGAGCGCTCCTGCTGAAGCTCCCAGCAAGGAACTGAGAGCAGCAGGCCTCACACGCGTAAACTCAGACTTCTGCTGTCACGAGTAAACTCAGACGTCTTGTGGGAGGCCTTCCGGCAGCAAAGAGAAGGTGGGCGCGAGCAGTGTACTTCAGGCAGCTTAGGACCCGCCACTGTCTCGTTTACCACGGAGGGGAATAAGGTTTAGCCAGGGTCGCCCAGCTTCAAACCGGAGCTCCTATAGGGATCCTCAGCGGTTTCTGATTACCTCAAGGAAACACAACGGGAGGAGCAGGGCCCTTCCGTGGAGGCCCGTTTGGGCACAGGGACCTCTGCGTGGGAGCTACTGGGTAAGTATGGCAGTCCCTTAGGTAGGCCTCAGTGACCAAGGCTCTCTGGCTCATGCCTAGCTGTGTAAAGAAGTGTGGCAAACGTACGTACTGCTCCTCAGGCTGGGCGCACAGCCTAGCTTTCGCTTCTATGAGAGTGCTGTCCCGAGTCTCTTCCTGGAGCCAGTCGTCAGCACGGTGCCTTTTGGCACTGCAGTTCTCTTTCAGTCAAGGAGGCCGTTCGACTGGCAAAGGGAGTCTGCGCAGCACTGCTTTCGCGAGGCTCTTTGACGACTGGGGCACTCAACCCAGGCAAGCCAGAGAGCAGTACGTTGCCCTTGCTCTGAATGTGAAGAGCTTTCTCCAGGGGCCTGTTTAGGCTAAGGTTCCTCTAGAAGCCAGGAGCCGCCGTTCCGGCACGGAGAGAAGTCATCCTGCGAAACTGGCGAACGAGCTCCTCTCCTGTGTGCCCCCAGGAGCGTCGCAGAGTTAAGGCACTCCGTGGTGGAGTCTGGCCTCATGGAGACCCCTGCACACCCAACTCCCCCGACGTGAAACGCTGGGACTTACCTTGAGGCCTGAGGTCACCTTTCGTTTGGCCGGAGCTGAACATGTAGTGCCGTGGGAGGAGTTTCTAGCAAGGTATTGCCAGCACGGTGTTCCGCTTTGAGAGAACACGCAGCCTCGGCCCACAACGACAATCCTGCCGTGCAGAGACGTCGGGCCGCTAGTGCTGTTCGGGCAGCTTTGAAGCCAAGCGCACGGCGCCTCCAAACGGGGAGAAAGCGTACTCTCCCATCCGCGTCCCGCTTTCAAGCTGAATGACGCAGCATGTTTCTCGGGAGGCTCTGCCGAGCTATCTAGTACAAGGGAGAGAGTGCCTGCCTCTGCCGAGAAAGGTTTTGACGTGGGGATTGCTGGACGTGCGGAAGAGCGTTCCCCAGGCCGTGCCAAGTTTAGGCTTTGGTGATTCTGGATGTTCCCAAGGGTCCAGAATTGTCCCTGGGAAAGCTGTCCTTTTTCTCTTTCTCCGGCTGGAAGTAAACATCTGGCCACCGACTGCCGTACGCAGGCGTCCTGGGGGAGCCCCCCCCCCTCCCCGGTTTCCTTTGGGACGCACCTTGGTGTCTCACAGAAGAGCCCACATTCCCAATTGGGGGCACACCAGCGTGGAATGTAAGGCTGTTTAGAACGGCGTACCTTGAGGCCGTGTGAAGGCCGTACAAACGAGAGCTTTCGAGCGAACAGGGCAGCGCTTCGCCATCGTCGTTGCACGTTCACGGAGCTTAATCAAACGAATGCATTTACTGCCTGTGGCTCAAACGCCAGAGAGGAGTTGGAAGGCATCCAGTGCCCTTTGACAGTTGTTACAACGAACGTGAGTGCACGGTGTCTCGTGAAATAAAGCCCTAGCACTGTTGAGGCCCTCCGTTAACGCATGCTTCTTCGCTCCTATGGCACTCCGAGGTGTTCCTGACGGGGGAAATCTGGACTTTTGCTTGAGGCCGGGGTGGGGCGAGGGGACTCACAGTTCTTGTGCCGGCGAGCTCCCGAGCGCTCCTGCTGAAGCTCCCAGCAAGGAACTGAGAGCAGCAGGCCTCACACGCGTAAACTCAGACTTCTGCTGTCACGAGTAAACTCAGACGTCTTGTGGGAGGCCTTCCGGCAGCAAAGAGAAGGTGGGCGCGAGCAGTGTACTTCAGGCAGCTTAGGACCCGCCACTGTCTCGTTTACCACGGAGGGGAATAAGGTTTAGCCAGGGTCGCCCAGCTTCAAACCGGAGCTCCTATAGGGATCCTCAGCGGTTTCTGATTACCTCAAGGAAACACAACGGGAGGAGCAGGGCCCTTCCGGGGAGGCCCGTTTGGGCACAGGGACCTCTGCGTGGGAGCTACTGGGTAAGTATGGCAGTCCCTTAGGTAGGCCTCAGTGACCAAGGCTCTCTGGCTCATGCCTAGCTGTGTAAAGAAGTGTGGCAAACGTACGTACTGCTCCTCAGGCTGGGCGCACAGCCTAGCTTTCGCTTCTATGAGAGTGCTGTCCCGAGTCTCTTCCTGGAGCCAGTCGTCAGCACGGTGCCTTTTGGCACTGCAGTTCTCTTTCAGTCAAGGAGGCCGTTCGACTGGCAAAGGGAGTCTGCGCAGCACTGCTTTCGCGAGGCTCTTTGACGACTGGGGCACTCAACCCAGGCAAGCCAGAGAGCAGTACGTTGCCCTTGCTCTGAATGTGAAGAGCTTTCTCCAGGGGCCTGTTTAGGCTAAGGTTCCTCTAGAAGCCAGGAGCCGCCGTTCCGGCACGGAGAGAAGTCATCCTGCGAAACTGGCGAACGAGCTCCTCTCCTGTGTGCCCCCAGGAGCGTCGCAGAGTTAAGGCACTCCGTGGTGGAGTCTGGCCTCATGGAGACCCCTGCACACCCAACTCCCCCGACGTGAAACGCTGGGACTTACCTTGAGGCCTGAGGTCACCTTTCGTTTGGCCGGAGCTGAACATGTAGTGCCGTGGGAGGAGTTTCTAGCAAGGTATTGCCAGCACGGTGTTCCGCTTTGAGAGAACACGCAGCCTCGGCCCACAACGACAATCCTGCCGTGCAGAGACGTCGGGCCGCTAGTGCTGTTCGGGCAGCTTTGAAGCCAAGCGCACGGCGCCTCCAAACGGGGAGAAAGCGTACTCTCCCATCCGCGTCCCGCTTTCAAGCTGAATGACGCAGCATGTTTCTCGGGAGGCTCTGCCGAGCTATCTAGTACAAGGGAGAGAGTGCCTGCCTCTGCCGAGAAAGGTTTTGACGTGGGGATTGCTGGACGTGCGGAAGAGCGTTCCCCAGGCCGTGCCAAGTTTAGGCTTTGGTGATTCTGGATGTTCCCAAGGGTCCAGAATTGTCCCTGGGAAAGCTGTCCTTTTTCTCTTTCTCCGGCTGGAAGTAAACATCTGGCCACCGACTGCCGTACGCAGGCGTCCTGGGGGAGCCCCCCCCCTCCCCGGTTTCCTTTGGGACGCACCTTGGTGTCTCACAGAAGAGCCCACATTCCCAATTGGGGGCACACCAGCGTGGAATGTAAGGCTGTTTAGAACGGCGTACCTTGAGGCCGTGTGAAGGCCGTACAAACGAGAGCTTTCGAGCGAACAGGGCAGCGCTTCGCCATCGTCGTTGCACGTTCACGGAGCTTAATCAAACGAATGCATTTACTGCCTGTGGCTCAAACGCCAGAGAGGAGTTGGAAGGCATCCAGTGCCCTTTGACAGTTGTTACAACGAACGTGAGTGCACGGTGTCTCGTGAAATAAAGCCCTAGCACTGTTGAGGCCCTCCGTTAACGCATGCTTCTTCGCTCCTATGGCACTCCGAGGTGTTCCTGACGGGGGAAATCTGGACTTTTGCTTGAGGCCGGGGTGGGGCGAGGGGACTCACAGTTCTTGTGCCGGCGAGCTCCCGAGCGCTCCTGCTGAAGCTCCCAGCAAGGAACTGAGAGCAGCAGGCCTCACACGCGTAAACTCAGACTTCTGCTGTCACGAGTAAACTCAGACGTCTTGTGGGAGGCCTTCCGGCAGCAAAGAGAAGGTGGGCGCGAGCAGTGTACTTCAGGCAGCTTAGGACCCGCCCCTGTCTCGTTTACCACGGAGGGGAATAAGGTTTAGCCAGGGTCGCCCAGCTTCAAACCGGAGCTCCTATAGGGATCCTCAGCGGTTTCTGATTACCTCAAGGAAACACAACGGGAGGAGCAGGGCCCTTCCGTGGAGGCCCGTTTGGGCACAGGGACCTCTGCGTGGGAGCTACTGGGTAAGTATGGCAGTCCCTTAGGTAGGCCTCAGTGACCAAGGCTCTCTGGCTCATGCCTAGCTGTGTAAAGAAGTGTGGCAAACGTACGTACTGCTCCTCAGGCTGGGCGCACAGCCTAGCTTTCGCTTCTATGAGAGTGCTGTCCCGAGTCTCTTCCTGGAGCCAGTCGTCAGCACGGTGCCTTTTGGCACTGCAGTTCTCTTTCAGTCAAGGAGGCCGTTCGACTGGCAAAGGGAGTCTGCGCAGCACTGCTTTCGCGAGGCTCTTTGACGACTGGGGCACTCAACCCAGGCAAGCCAGAGAGCAGTACGTTGCCCTTGCTCTGAATGTGAAGAGCTTTCTCCAGGGGCCTGTTTAGGCTAAGGTTCCTCTAGAAGCCAGGAGCCGCCGTTCCGGCACGGAGAGAAGTCATCCTGCGAAACTGGCGAACGAGCTCCTCTCCTGTGTGCCCCCAGGAGCGTCGCAGAGTTAAGGCACTCCGTGGTGGAGTCTGGCCTCATGGAGACCCCTGCACACCCAACTCCCCCGACGTGAAACGCTGGGACTTACCTTGAGGCCTGAGGTCACCTTTCGTTTGGCCGGAGCTGAACATGTAGTGCCGTGGGAGGAGTTTCTAGCAAGGTATTGCCAGCACGGTGTTCCGCTTTGAGAGAACACGCAGCCTCGGCCCACAACGACAATCCTGCCGTGCAGAGACGTCGGGCCGCTAGTGCTGTTCGGGCAGCTTTGAAGCCAAGCGCACGGCGCCTCCAAACGGGGAGAAAGCGTACTCTCCCATCCGCGTCCCGCTTTCAAGCTGAATGACGCAGCATGTTTCTCGGGAGGCTCTGCCGAGCTATCTAGTACAAGGGAGAGAGTGCCTGCCTCTGCCGAGAAAGGTTTTGACGTGGGGATTGCTGGACGTGCGGAAGAGCGTTCCCCAGGCCGTGCCAAGTTTAGGCTTTGGTGATTCTGGATGTTCCCAAGGGTCCAGAATTGTCCCTGGGAAAGCTGTCCTTTTTCTCTTTCTCCGGCTGGAAGTAAACATCTGGCCACCGACTGCCGTACGCAGGCGTCCTGGGGGAGCCCCCCCCCTCCCCGGTTTCCTTTGGGACGCACCTTGGTGTCTCACAGAAGAGCCCACATTCCCAATTGGGGGCACACCAGCGTGGAATGTAAGGCTGTTTAGAACGGCGTACCCTGAGGCCGTGTGAAGGCCGTACAAACGAGAGCTTTCGAGCGAACAGGGCAGCGCTTCGCCATCGTCGTTGCACGTTCACGGAGCTTAATCAAACGAATGCATTTACTGCCTGTGGCTCAAACGCCAGAGAGGAGTTGGAAGGCATCCAGTGCCCTTTGACAGTTGTTACAACGAACGTGAGTGCACGGTGTCTCGTGAAATAAAGCCCTAGCACTGTTGAGGCCCTCCGTTAACGCATGCTTCTTCGCTCCTATGGCACTCCGAGGTGTTCCTGACGGGGGAAATCTGGACTTTTGCTTGAGGCCGGGGTGGGGCGAGGGGACTCACAGTTCTTGTGCCGGCGAGCTCCCGAGCGCTCCTGCTGAAGCTCCCAGCAAGGAACTGAGAGCAGCAGGCCTCACACGCGTAAACTCAGACTTCTGCTGTCACGAGTAAACTCAGACGTCTTGTGGGAGGCCTTCCGGCAGCAAAGAGAAGGTGGGCGCGAGCAGTGTACTTCAGGCAGCTTAGGACCCGCCCCTGTCTCGTTTACCACGGAGGGGAATAAGGTTTAGCCAGGGTCGCCCAGCTTCAAACCGGAGCTCCTATAGGGATCCTCAGCGGTTTCTGATTACCTCAAGGAAACACAACGGGAGGAGCAGGGCCCTTCCGTGGAGGCCCGTTTGGGCACAGGGACCTCTGCGTGGGAGCTACTGGGTAAGTATGGCAGTCCCTTAGGTAGGCCTCAGTGACCAAGGCTCTCTGGCTCATGCCTAGCTGTGTAAAGAAGTGTGGCAAACGTACGTACTGCTCCTCAGGCTGGGCGCACAGCCTAGCTTTCGCTTCTATGAGAGTGCTGTCCCGAGTCTCTTCCTGGAGCCAGTCGTCAGCACGGTGCCTTTTGGCACTGCAGTTCTCTTTCAGTCAAGGAGGCCGTTCGACTGGCAAAGGGAGTCTGCGCAGCACTGCTTTCGCGAGGCTCTTTGACGACTGGGGCACTCAACCCAGGCAAGCCAGAGAGCAGTACGTTGCCCTTGCTCTGAATGTGAAGAGCTTTCTCCAGGGGCCTGTTTAGGCTAAGGTTCCTCTAGAAGCCAGGAGCCGCCGTTCCGGCACGGAGAGAAGTCATCCTGCGAAACTGGCGAACGAGCTCCTCTCCTGTGTGCCCCCAGGAGCGTCGCAGAGTTAAGGCACTCCGTGGTGGAGTCTGGCCTCATGGAGACCCCTGCACACCCAACTCCCCCGACGTGAAACGCTGGGACTTACCTTGAGGCCTGAGGTCACCTTTCGTTTGGCCGGAGCTGAACATGTAGTGCCGTGGGAGGAGTTTCTAGCAAGGTATTGCCAGCACGGTGTTCCGCTTTGAGAGAACACGCAGCCTCGGCCCACAACGACAATCCTGCCGTGCAGAGACGTCGGGCCGCTAGTGCTGTTCGGGCAGCTTTGAAGCCAAGCGCACGGCGCCTCCAAACGGGGAGAAAGCGTACTCTCCCATCCGCGTCCCGCTTTCAAGCTGAATGACGCAGCATGTTTCTCGGGAGGCTCTGCCGAGCTATCTAGTACAAGGGAGAGAGTGCCTGCCTCTGCCGAGAAAGGTTTTGACGTGGGGATTGCTGGACGTGCGGAAGAGCGTTCCCCAGGCCGTGCCAAGTTTAGGCTTTGGTGATTCTGGATGTTCCCAAGGGTCCAGAATTGTCCCTGGGAAAGCTGTCCTTTTTCTCTTTCTCCGGCTGGAAGTAAACATCTGGCCACCGACTGCCGTACGCAGGCGTCCTGGGGGAGCCCCCCCCCCTCCCCGGTTTCCTTTGGGACGCACCTTGGTGTCTCACAGAAGAGCCCACATTCCCAATTGGGGGCACACCAGCGTGGAATGTAAGGCTGTTTAGAACGGCGTACCTTGAGGCCGTGTGAAGGCCGTACAAACGAGAGCTTTCGAGCGAACAGGGCAGCGCTTCGCCATCGTCGTTGCACGTTCACGGAGCTTAATCAAACGAATGCATTTACTTCCTGTGGCTCAAACGCCAGAGAGGAGTTGGAAGGCATCCAGTGCCCTTTGACAGTTGTTACAACGAACGTGAGTGCACGGTGTCTCGTGAAATAAAGCCCTAGCACTGTTGAGGCCCTCCGTTAACGCATGCTTCTTCGCTCCTATGGCACTCCGAGGTGTTCCTGACGGGGGAAATCTGGACTTTTGCTTGAGGCCGGGGTGGGGCGAGGGGACTCACAGTTCTTGTGCCGGCGAGCTCCCGAGCGCTCCTGCTGAAGCTCCCAGCAAGGAACTGAGAGCAGCAGGCCTCACACGCGTAAACTCAGACTTCTGCTGTCACGAGTAAACTCAGACGTCTTGTGGGAGGCCTTCCGGCAGCAAAGAGAAGGTGGGCGCGAGCAGTGTACTTCAGGCAGCTTAGGACCCGCCACTGTCTCGTTTACCACGGAGGGGAATAAGGTTTAGCCAGGGTCGCCCAGCTTCAAACCGGAGCTCCTATAGGGATCCTCAGCGGTTTCTGATTACCTCAAGGAAACACAACGGGAGGAGCAGGGCCCTTCCGTGGAGGCCCGTTTGGGCACAGGGACCTCTGCGTGGGAGCTACTGGGTAAGTATGGCAGTCCCTTAGGTAGGCCTCAGTGACCAAGGCTCTCTGGCTCATGCCTAGCTGTGTAAAGAAGTGTGGCAAACGTACGTACTGCTCCTCAGGCTGGGCGCACAGCCTAGCTTTCGCTTCTATGAGAGTGCTGTCCCGAGTCTCTTCCTGGAGCCAGTCGTCAGCACGGTGCCTTTTGGCACTGCAGTTCTCTTTCAGTCAAGGAGGCCGTTCGACTGGCAAAGGGAGTCTGCGCAGCACTGCTTTCGCGAGGCTCTTTGACGACTGGGGCACTCAACCCAGGCAAGCCAGAGAGCAGTACGTTGCCCTTGCTCTGAATGTGAAGAGCTTTCTCCAGGGGCCTGTTTAGGCTAAGGTTCCTCTAGAAGCCAGGAGCCGCCGTTCCGGCACGGAGAGAAGTCATCCTGCGAAACTGGCGAACGAGCTCCTCTCCTGTGTGCCCCCAGGAGCGTCGCAGAGTTAAGGCACTCCGTGGTGGAGTCTGGCCTCATGGAGACCCCTGCACACCCAACTCCCCCGACGTGAAACGCTGGGACTTACCTTGAGGCCTGAGGTCACCTTTCGTTTGGCCGGAGCTGAACATGTAGTGCCGTGGGAGGAGTTTCTAGCAAGGTATTGCCAGCACGGTGTTCCGCTTTGAGAGAACACGCAGCCTCGGCCCACAACGACAATCCTGCCGTGCAGAGACGTCGGGCCGCTAGTGCTGTTCGGGCAGCTTTGAAGCCAAGCGCACGGCGCCTCCAAACGGGGAGAAAGCGTACTCTCCCATCCGCGTCCCGCTTTCAAGCTGAATGACGCAGCATGTTTCTCGGGAGGCTCTGCCGAGCTATCTAGTACAAGGGAGAGAGTGCCTGCCTCTGCCGAGAAAGGTTTTGACGTGGGGATTGCTGGACGTGCGGAAGAGCGTTCCCCAGGCCGTGCCAAGTTTAGGCTTTGGTGATTCTGGATGTTCCCAAGGGTCCAGAATTGTCCCTGGGAAAGCTGTCCTTTTTCTCTTTCTCCGGCTGGAAGTAAACATCTGGCCACCGACTGCCGTACGCAGGCATCCTGGGGGAGCCCCCCCCCTCCCCGGTTTCCTTTGGGACGCACCTTGGTGTCTCACAGAAGAGCCCACATTCCCAATTGGGGGCACACCAGCGTGGAATGTAAGGCTGTTTAGAACGGCGTACCCTGAGGCCGTGTGAAGGCCGTACAAACGAGAGCTTTCGAGCGAACAGGGCAGCGCTTCGCCATCGTCGTTGCACGTTCACGGAGCTTAATCAAACGAATGCATTTACTGCCTGTGGCTCAAACGCCAGAGAGGAGTTGGAAGGCATCCAGTGCCCTTTGACAGTTGTTACAACGAACGTGAGTGCACGGTGTCTCGTGAAATAAAGCCCTAGCACTGTTGAGGCCCTCCGTTAACGCATGCTTCTTCGCTCCTATGGCACTCCGAGGTGTTCCTGACGGGGGAAATCTGGACTTTTGCTTGAGGCCGGGGTGGGGCGAGGGGACTCACAGTTCTTGTGCCGGCGAGCTCCCGAGCGCTCCTGCTGAAGCTCCCAGCAAGGAACTGAGAGCAGCAGGCCTCACACGCGTAAACTCAGACTTCTGCTGTCACGAGTAAACTCAGACGTCTTGTGGGAGGCCTTCCGGCAGCAAAGAGAAGGTGGGCGCGAGCAGTGTACTTCAGGCAGCTTAGGACCCGCCACTGTCTCGTTTACCACGGAGGGGAATAAGGTTTAGCCAGGGTCGCCCAGCTTCAAACCGGAGCTCCTATAGGGATCCTCAGCGGTTTCTGATTACCTCAAGGAAACACAACGGGAGGAGCAGGGCCCTTCCGTGGAGGCCCGTTTGGGCACAGGGACCTCTGCGTGGGAGCTACTGGGTAAGTATGGCAGTCCCTTAGGTAGGCCTCAGTGACCAAGGCTCTCTGGCTCATGCCTAGCTGTGTAAAGAAGTGTGGCAAACGTACGTACTGCTCCTCAGGCTGGGCGCACAGCCTAGCTTTCGCTTCTATGAGAGTGCTGTCCCGAGTCTCTTCCTGGAGCCAGTCGTCAGCACGGTGCCTTTTGGCACTGCAGTTCTCTTTCAGTCAAGGAGGCCGTTCGACTGGCAAAGGGAGTCTGCGCAGCACTGCTTTCGCGAGGCTCTTTGACGACTGGGGCACTCAACCCAGGCAAGCCAGAGAGCAGTACGTTGCCCTTGCTCTGAATGTGAAGAGCTTTCTCCAGGGGCCTGTTTAGGCTAAGGTTCCTCTAGAAGCCAGGAGCCGCCGTTCCGGCACGGAGAGAAGTCATCCTGCGAAACTGGCGAACGAGCTCCTCTCCTGTGTGCCCCCAGGAGCGTCGCAGAGTTAAGGCACTCCGTGGTGGAGTCTGGCCTCATGGAGACCCCTGCACACCCAACTCCCCCGACGTGAAACGCTGGGACTTACCTTGAGGCCTGAGGTCACCTTTCGTTTGGCCGGAGCTGAACATGTAGTGCCGTGGGAGGAGTTTCTAGCAAGGTATTGCCAGCACGGTGTTCCGCTTTGAGAGAACACGCAGCCTCGGCCCACAACGACAATCCTGCCGTGCAGAGACGTCGGGCCGCTAGTGCTGTTCGGGCAGCTTTGAAGCCAAGCGCACGGCGCCTCCAAACGGGGAGAAAGCGTACTCTCCCATCCGCGTCCCGCTTTCAAGCTGAATGACGCAGCATGTTTCTCGGGAGGCTCTGCCGAGCTATCTAGTACAAGGGAGAGAGTGCCTGCCTCTGCCGAGAAAGGTTTTGACGTGGGGATTGCTGGACGTGCGGAAGAGCGTTCCCCAGGCCGTGCCAAGTTTAGGCTTTGGTGATTCTGGATGTTCCCAAGGGTCCAGAATTGTCCCTGGGAAAGCTGTCCTTTTTCTCTTTCTCCGGCTGGAAGTAAACATCTGGCCACCGACTGCCGTACGCAGGCGTCCTGGGGGAGCCCCCCCCCCTCCCCGGTTTCCTTTGGGACGCACCTTGGTGTCTCACAGAAGAGCCCACATTCCCAATTGGGGGCACACCAGCGTGGAATGTAAGGCTGTTTAGAACGGCGTACCCTGAGGCCGTGTGAAGGCCGTACAAACGAGAGCTTTCGAGCGAACAGGGCAGCGCTTCGCCATCGTCGTTGCACGTTCACGGAGCTTAATCAAACGAATGCATTTACTGCCTGTGGCTCAAACGCCAGAGAGGAGTTGGAAGGCATCCAGTGCCCTTTGACAGTTGTTACAACGAACGTGAGTGCACGGTGTCTCGTGAAATAAAGCCCTAGCACTGTTGAGGCCCTCCGTTAACGCATGCTTCTTCGCTCCTATGGCACTCCGAGGTGTTCCTGACGGGGGAAATCTGGACTTTTGCTTGAGGCCGGGGTGGGGCGAGGGGACTCACAGTTCTTGTGCCGGCGAGCTCCCGAGCGCTCCTGCTGAAGCTCCCAGCAAGGAACTGAGAGCAGCAGGCCTCACACGCGTAAACTCAGACTTCTGCTGTCACGAGTAAACTCAGACGTCTTGTGGGAGGCCTTCCGGCAGCAAAGAGAAGGTGGGCGCGAGCAGTGTACTTCAGGCAGCTTAGGACCCGCCACTGTCTCGTTTACCACGGAGGGGAATAAGGTTTAGCCAGGGTCGCCCAGCTTCAAACCGGAGCTCCTATAGGGATCCTCAGCGGTTTCTGATTACCTCAAGGAAACACAACGGGAGGAGCAGGGCCCTTCCGTGGAGGCCCGTTTGGGCACAGGGACCTCTGCGTGGGAGCTACTGGGTAAGTATGGCAGTCCCTTAGGTAGGCCTCAGTGACCAAGGCTCTCTGGCTCATGCCTAGCTGTGTAAAGAAGTGTGGCAAACGTACGTACTGCTCCTCAGGCTGGGCGCACAGCCTAGCTTTCGCTTCTATGAGAGTGCTGTCCCGAGTCTCTTCCTGGAGCCAGTCGTCAGCACGGTGCCTTTTGGCACTGCAGTTCTCTTTCAGTCAAGGAGGCCGTTCGACTGGCAAAGGGAGTCTGCGCAGCACTGCTTTCGCGAGGCTCTTTGACGACTGGGGCACTCAACCCAGGCAAGCCAGAGAGCAGTACGTTGCCCTTGCTCTGAATGTGAAGAGCTTTCTCCAGGGGCCTGTTTAGGCTAAGGTTCCTCTAGAAGCCAGGAGCCGCCGTTCCGGCACGGAGAGAAGTCATCCTGCGAAACTGGCGAACGAGCTCCTCTCCTGTGTGCCCCCAGGAGCGTCGCAGAGTTAAGGCACTCCGTGGTGGAGTCTGGCCTCATGGAGACCCCTGCACACCCAACTCCCCCGACGTGAAACGCTGGGACTTACCTTGAGGCCTGAGGTCACCTTTCGTTTGGCCGGAGCTGAACATGTAGTGCCGTGGGAGGAGTTTCTAGCAAGGTATTGCCAGCACGGTGTTCCGCTTTGAGAGAACACGCAGCCTCGGCCCACAACGACAATCCTGCCGTGCAGAGACGTCGGGCCGCTAGTGCTGTTCGGGCAGCTTTGAAGCCAAGCGCACGGCGCCTCCAAACGGGGAGAAAGCGTACTCTCCCATCCGCGTCCCGCTTTCAAGCTGAATGACGCAGCATGTTTCTCGGGAGGCTCTGCCGAGCTATCTAGTACAAGGGAGAGAGTGCCTGCCTCTGCCGAGAAAGGTTTTGACGTGGGGATTGCTGGACGTGCGGAAGAGCGTTCCCCAGGCCGTGCCAAGTTTAGGCTTTGGTGATTCTGGATGTTCCCAAGGGTCCAGAATTGTCCCTGGGAAAGCTGTCCTTTTTCTCTTTCTCCGGCTGGAAGTAAACATCTGGCCACCGACTGCCGTACGCAGGCGTCCTGGGGGAGCCCCCCCCCTCCCCGGTTTCCTTTGGGACGCACCTTGGTGTCTCACAGAAGAGCCCACATTCCCAATTGGGGGCACACCAGCGTGGAATGTAAGGCTGTTTAGAACGGCGTACCTTGAGGCCGTGTGAAGGCCGTACAAACGAGAGCTTTCGAGCGAACAGGGCAGCGCTTCGCCATCGTCGTTGCACGTTCACGGAGCTTAATCAAACGAATGCATTTACTGCCTGTGGCTCAAACGCCAGAGAGGAGTTGGAAGGCATCCAGTGCCCTTTGACAGTTGTTACAACGAACGTGAGTGCACGGTGTCTCGTGAAATAAAGCCCTAGCACTGTTGAGGCCCTCCGTTAACGCATGCTTCTTCGCTCCTATGGCACTCCGAGGTGTTCCTGACGGGGGAAATCTGGACTTTTGCTTGAGGCCGGGGTGGGGCGAGGGGACTCACAGTTCTTGTGCCGGCGAGCTCCCGAGCGCTCCTGCTGAAGCTCCCAGCAAGGAACTGAGAGCAGCAGGCCTCACACGCGTAAACTCAGACTTCTGCTGTCACGAGTAAACTCAGACGTCTTGTGGGAGGCCTTCCGGCAGCAAAGAGAAGGTGGGCGCGAGCAGTGTACTTCAGGCAGCTTAGGACCCGCCCCTGTCTCGTTTACCACGGAGGGGAATAAGGTTTAGCCAGGGTCGCCCAGCTTCAAACCGGAGCTCCTATAGGGATCCTCAGCGGTTTCTGATTACCTCAAGGAAACACAACGGGAGGAGCAGGGCCCTTCCGTGGAGGCCCGTTTGGGCACAGGGACCTCTGCGTGGGAGCTACTGGGTAAGTATGGCAGTCCCTTAGGTAGGCCTCAGTGACCAAGGCTCTCTGGCTCATGCCTAGCTGTGTAAAGAAGTGTGGCAAACGTACGTACTGCTCCTCAGGCTGGGCGCACAGCCTAGCTTTCGCTTCTATGAGAGTGCTGTCCCGAGTCTCTTCCTGGAGCCAGTCGTCAGCACGGTGCCTTTTGGCACTGCAGTTCTCTTTCAGTCAAGGAGGCCGTTCGACTGGCAAAGGGAGTCTGCGCAGCACTGCTTTCGCGAGGCTCTTTGACGACTGGGGCACTCAACCCAGGCAAGCCAGAGAGCAGTACGTTGCCCTTGCTCTGAATGTGAAGAGCTTTCTCCAGGGGCCTGTTTAGGCTAAGGTTCCTCTAGAAGCCAGGAGCCGCCGTTCCGGCACGGAGAGAAGTCATCCTGCGAAACTGGCGAACGAGCTCCTCTCCTGTGTGCCCCCAGGAGCGTCGCAGAGTTAAGGCACTCCGTGGTGGAGTCTGGCCTCATGGAGACCCCTGCACACCCAACTCCCCCGACGTGAAACGCTGGGACTTACCTTGAGGCCTGAGGTCACCTTTCGTTTGGCCGGAGCTGAACATGTAGTGCCGTGGGAGGAGTTTCTAGCAAGGTATTGCCAGCACGGTGTTCCGCTTTGAGAGAACACGCAGCCTCGGCCCACAACGACAATCCTGCCGTGCAGAGACGTCGGGCCGCTAGTGCTGTTCGGGCAGCTTTGAAGCCAAGCGCACGGCGCCTCCAAACGGGGAGAAAGCGTACTCTCCCATCCGCGTCCCGCTTTCAAGCTGAATGACGCAGCATGTTTCTCGGGAGGCTCTGCCGAGCTATCTAGTACAAGGGAGAGAGTGCCTGCCTCTGCCGAGAAAGGTTTTGACGTGGGGATTGCTGGACGTGCGGAAGAGCGTTCCCCAGGCCGTGCCAAGTTTAGGCTTTGGTGATTCTGGATGTTCCCAAGGGTCCAGAATTGTCCCTGGGAAAGCTGTCCTTTTTCTCTTTCTCCGGCTGGAAGTAAACATCTGGCCACCGACTGCCGTACGCAGGCGTCCTGGGGGAGCCCCCCCCCTCCCCGGTTTCCTTTGGGACGCACCTTGGTGTCTCACAGAAGAGCCCACATTCCCAATTGGGGGCACACCAGCGTGGAATGTAAGGCTGTTTAGAACGGCGTACCCTGAGGCCGTGTGAAGGCCGTACAAACGAGAGCTTTCGAGCGAACAGGGCAGCGCTTCGCCATCGTCGTTGCACGTTCACGGAGCTTAATCAAACGAATGCATTTACTGCCTGTGGCTCAAACGCCAGAGAGGAGTTGGAAGGCATCCAGTGCCCTTTGACAGTTGTTACAACGAACGTGAGTGCACGGTGTCTCGTGAAATAAAGCCCTAGCACTGTTGAGGCCCTCCGTTAACGCATGCTTCTTCGCTCCTATGGCACTCCGAGGTGTTCCTGACGGGGGAAATCTGGACTTTTGCTTGAGGCCGGGGTGGGGCGAGGGGACTCACAGTTCTTGTGCCGGCGAGCTCCCGAGCGCTCCTGCTGAAGCTCCCAGCAAGGAACTGAGAGCAGCAGGCCTCACACGCGTAAACTCAGACTTCTGCTGTCACGAGTAAACTCAGACGTCTTGTGGGAGGCCTTCCGGCAGCAAAGAGAAGGTGGGCGCGAGCAGTGTACTTCAGGCAGCTTAGGACCCGCCCCTGTCTCGTTTACCACGGAGGGGAATAAGGTTTAGCCAGGGTCGCCCAGCTTCAAACCGGAGCTCCTATAGGGATCCTCAGCGGTTTCTGATTACCTCAAGGAAACACAACGGGAGGAGCAGGGCCCTTCCGTGGAGGCCCGTTTGGGCACAGGGACCTCTGCGTGGGAGCTACTGGGTAAGTATGGCAGTCCCTTAGGTAGGCCTCAGTGACCAAGGCTCTCTGGCTCATGCCTAGCTGTGTAAAGAAGTGTGGCAAACGTACGTACTGCTCCTCAGGCTGGGCGCACAGCCTAGCTTTCGCTTCTATGAGAGTGCTGTCCCGAGTCTCTTCCTGGAGCCAGTCGTCAGCACGGTGCCTTTTGGCACTGCAGTTCTCTTTCAGTCAAGGAGGCCGTTCGACTGGCAAAGGGAGTCTGCGCAGCACTGCTTTCGCGAGGCTCTTTGACGACTGGGGCACTCAACCCAGGCAAGCCAGAGAGCAGTACGTTGCCCTTGCTCTGAATGTGAAGAGCTTTCTCCAGGGGCCTGTTTAGGCTAAGGTTCCTCTAGAAGCCAGGAGCCGCCGTTCCGGCACGGAGAGAAGTCATCCTGCGAAACTGGCGAACGAGCTCCTCTCCTGTGTGCCCCCAGGAGCGTCGCAGAGTTAAGGCACTCCGTGGTGGAGTCTGGCCTCATGGAGACCCCTGCACACCCAACTCCCCCGACGTGAAACGCTGGGACTTACCTTGAGGCCTGAGGTCACCTTTCGTTTGGCCGGAGCTGAACATGTAGTGCCGTGGGAGGAGTTTCTAGCAAGGTATTGCCAGCACGGTGTTCCGCTTTGAGAGAACACGCAGCCTCGGCCCACAACGACAATCCTGCCGTGCAGAGACGTCGGGCCGCTAGTGCTGTTCGGGCAGCTTTGAAGCCAAGCGCACGGCGCCTCCAAACGGGGAGAAAGCGTACTCTCCCATCCGCGTCCCGCTTTCAAGCTGAATGACGCAGCATGTTTCTCGGGAGGCTCTGCCGAGCTATCTAGTACAAGGGAGAGAGTGCCTGCCTCTGCCGAGAAAGGTTTTGACGTGGGGATTGCTGGACGTGCGGAAGAGCGTTCCCCAGGCCGTGCCAAGTTTAGGCTTTGGTGATTCTGGATGTTCCCAAGGGTCCAGAATTGTCCCTGGGAAAGCTGTCCTTTTTCTCTTTCTCCGGCTGGAAGTAAACATCTGGCCACCGACTGCCGTACGCAGGCGTCCTGGGGGAGCCCCCCCCCCTCCCCGGTTTCCTTTGGGACGCACCTTGGTGTCTCACAGAAGAGCCCACATTCCCAATTGGGGGCACACCAGCGTGGAATGTAAGGCTGTTTAGAACGGCGTACCTTGAGGCCGTGTGAAGGCCGTACAAACGAGAGCTTTCGAGCGAACAGGGCAGCGCTTCGCCATCGTCGTTGCACGTTCACGGAGCTTAATCAAACGAATGCATTTACTTCCTGTGGCTCAAACGCCAGAGAGGAGTTGGAAGGCATCCAGTGCCCTTTGACAGTTGTTACAACGAACGTGAGTGCACGGTGTCTCGTGAAATAAAGCCCTAGCACTGTTGAGGCCCTCCGTTAACGCATGCTTCTTCGCTCCTATGGCACTCCGAGGTGTTCCTGACGGGGGAAATCTGGACTTTTGCTTGAGGCCGGGGTGGGGCGAGGGGACTCACAGTTCTTGTGCCGGCGAGCTCCCGAGCGCTCCTGCTGAAGCTCCCAGCAAGGAACTGAGAGCAGCAGGCCTCACACGCGTAAACTCAGACTTCTGCTGTCACGAGTAAACTCAGACGTCTTGTGGGAGGCCTTCCGGCAGCAAAGAGAAGGTGGGCGCGAGCAGTGTACTTCAGGCAGCTTAGGACCCGCCCCTGTCTCGTTTACCACGGAGGGGAATAAGGTTTAGCCAGGGTCGCCCAGCTTCAAACCGGAGCTCCTATAGGGATCCTCAGCGGTTTCTGATTACCTCAAGGAAACACAACGGGAGGAGCAGGGCCCTTCCGTGGAGGCCCGTTTGGGCACAGGGACCTCTGCGTGGGAGCTACTGGGTAAGTATGGCAGTCCCTTAGGTAGGCCTCAGTGACCAAGGCTCTCTGGCTCATGCCTAGCTGTGTAAAGAAGTGTGGCAAACGTACGTACTGCTCCTCAGGCTGGGCGCACAGCCTAGCTTTCGCTTCTATGAGAGTGCTGTCCCGAGTCTCTTCCTGGAGCCAGTCGTCAGCACGGTGCCTTTTGGCACTGCAGTTCTCTTTCAGTCAAGGAGGCCGTTCGACTGGCAAAGGGAGTCTGCGCAGCACTGCTTTCGCGAGGCTCTTTGACGACTGGGGCACTCAACCCAGGCAAGCCAGAGAGCAGTACGTTGCCCTTGCTCTGAATGTGAAGAGCTTTCTCCAGGGGCCTGTTTAGGCTAAGGTTCCTCTAGAAGCCAGGAGCCGCCGTTCCGGCACGGAGAGAAGTCATCCTGCGAAACTGGCGAACGAGCTCCTCTCCTGTGTGCCCCCAGGAGCGTCGCAGAGTTAAGGCACTCCGTGGTGGAGTCTGGCCTCATGGAGACCCCTGCACACCCAACTCCCCCGACGTGAAACGCTGGGACTTACCTTGAGGCCTGAGGTCACCTTTCGTTTGGCCGGAGCTGAACATGTAGTGCCGTGGGAGGAGTTTCTAGCAAGGTATTGCCAGCACGGTGTTCCGCTTTGAGAGAACACGCAGCCTCGGCCCACAACGACAATCCTGCCGTGCAGAGACGTCGGGCCGCTAGTGCTGTTCGGGCAGTTTTGAAGCCAAGCGCACGGCGCCTCCAAACGGGGAGAAAGCGTACTCTCCCATCCGCGTCCCGCTTTCAAGCTGAATGACGCAGCATGTTTCTCGGGAGGCTCTGCCGAGCTATCTAGTACAAGGGAGAGAGTGCCTGCCTCTGCCGAGAAAGGTTTTGACGTGGGGATTGCTGGACGTGCGGAAGAGCGTTCCCCAGGCCGTGCCAAGTTTAGGCTTTGGTGATTCTGGATGTTCCCAAGGGTCCAGAATTGTCCCTGGGAAAGCTGTCCTTTTTCTCTTTCTCCGGCTGGAAGTAAACATCTGGCCACCGACTGCCGTACGCAGGCGTCCTGGGGGAGCCCCCCCCCTCCCCGGTTTCCTTTGGGACGCACCTTGGTGTCTCACAGAAGAGCCCACATTCCCAATTGGGGGCACACCAGCGTGGAATGTAAGGCTGTTTAGAACGGCGTACCTTGAGGCCGTGTGAAGGCCGTACAAACGAGAGCTTTCGAGCGAACAGGGCAGCGCTTCGCCATCGTCGTTGCACGTTCACGGAGCTTAATCAAACGAATGCATTTACTGCCTGTGGCTCAAACGCCAGAGAGGAGTTGGAAGGCATCCAGTGCCCTTTGACAGTTGTTACAACGAACGTGAGTGCACGGTGTCTCGTGAAATAAAGCCCTAGCACTGTTGAGGCCCTCCGTTAACGCATGCTTCTTCGCTCCTATGGCACTCCGAGGTGTTCCTGACGGGGGAAATCTGGACTTTTGCTTGAGGCCGGGGTGGGGCGAGGGGACTCACAGTTCTTGTGCCGGCGAGCTCCCGAGCGCTCCTGCTGAAGCTCCCAGCAAGGAACTGAGAGCAGCAGGCCTCACACGCGTAAACTCAGACTTCTGCTGTCACGAGTAAACTCAGACGTCTTGTGGGAGGCCTTCCGGCAGCAAAGAGAAGGTGGGCGCGAGCAGTGTACTTCAGGCAGCTTAGGACCCGCCCCTGTCTCGTTTACCACGGAGGGGAATAAGGTTTAGCCAGGGTCGCCCAGCTTCAAACCGGAGCTCCTATAGGGATCCTCAGCGGTTTCTGATTACCTCAAGGAAACACAACGGGAGGAGCAGGGCCCTTCCGTGGAGGCCCGTTTGGGCACAGGGACCTCTGCGTGGGAGCTACTGGGTAAGTATGGCAGTCCCTTAGGTAGGCCTCAGTGACCAAGGCTCTCTGGCTCATGCCTAGCTGTGTAAAGAAGTGTGGCAAACGTACGTACTGCTCCTCAGGCTGGGCGCACAGCCTAGCTTTCGCTTCTATGAGAGTGCTGTCCCGAGTCTCTTCCTGGAGCCAGTCGTCAGCACGGTGCCTTTTGGCACTGCAGTTCTCTTTCAGTCAAGGAGGCCGTTCGACTGGCAAAGGGAGTCTGCGCAGCACTGCTTTCGCGAGGCTCTTTGACGACTGGGGCACTCAACCCAGGCAAGCCAGAGAGCAGTACGTTGCCCTTGCTCTGAATGTGAAGAGCTTTCTCCAGGGGCCTGTTTAGGCTAAGGTTCCTCTAGAAGCCAGGAGCCGCCGTTCCGGCACGGAGAGAAGTCATCCTGCGAAACTGGCGAACGAGCTCCTCTCCTGTGTGCCCCCAGGAGCGTCGCAGAGTTAAGGCACTCCGTGGTGGAGTCTGGCCTCATGGAGACCCCTGCACACCCAACTCCCCCGACGTGAAACGCTGGGACTTACCTTGAGGCCTGAGGTCACCTTTCGTTTGGCCGGAGCTGAACATGTAGTGCCGTGGGAGGAGTTTCTAGCAAGGTATTGCCAGCACGGTGTTCCGCTTTGAGAGAACACGCAGCCTCGGCCCACAACGACAATCCTGCCGTGCAGAGACGTCGGGCCGCTAGTGCTGTTCGGGCAGCTTTGAAGCCAAGCGCACGGCGCCTCCAAACGGGGAGAAAGCGTACTCTCCCATCCGCGTCCCGCTTTCAAGCTGAATGACGCAGCATGTTTCTCGGGAGGCTCTGCCGAGCTATCTAGTACAAGGGAGAGAGTGCCTGCCTCTGCCGAGAAAGGTTTTGACGTGGGGATTGCTGGACGTGCGGAAGAGCGTTCCCCAGGCCGTGCCAAGTTTAGGCTTTGGTGATTCTGGATGTTCCCAAGGGTCCAGAATTGTCCCTGGGAAAGCTGTCCTTTTTCTCTTTCTCCGGCTGGAAGTAAACATCTGGCCACCGACTGCCGTACGCAGGCGTCCTGGGGGAGCCCCCCCCCCTCCCCGGTTTCCTTTGGGACGCACCTTGGTGTCTCACAGAAGAGCCCACATTCCCAATTGGGGGCACACCAGCGTGGAATGTAAGGCTGTTTAGAACGGCGTACCTTGAGGCCGTGTGAAGGCCGTACAAACGAGAGCTTTCGAGCGAACAGGGCAGCGCTTCGCCATCGTCGTTGCACGTTCACGGAGCTTAATCAAACGAATGCATTTACTGCCTGTGGCTCAAACGCCAGAGAGGAGTTGGAAGGCATCCAGTGCCCTTTGACAGTTGTTACAACGAACGTGAGTGCACGGTGTCTCGTGAAATAAAGCCCTAGCACTGTTGAGGCCCTCCGTTAACGCATGCTTCTTCGCTCCTATGGCACTCCGAGGTGTTCCTGACGGGGGAAATCTGGACTTTTGCTTGAGGCCGGGGTGGGGCGAGGGGACTCACAGTTCTTGTGCCGGCGAGCTCCCGAGCGCTCCTGCTGAAGCTCCCAGCAAGGAACTGAGAGCAGCAGGCCTCACACGCGTAAACTCAGACTTCTGCTGTCACGAGTAAACTCAGACGTCTTGTGGGAGGCCTTCCGGCAGCAAAGAGAAGGTGGGCGCGAGCAGTGTACTTCAGGCAGCTTAGGACCCGCCCCTGTCTCGTTTACCACGGAGGGGAATAAGGTTTAGCCAGGGTCGCCCAGCTTCAAACCGGAGCTCCTATAGGGATCCTCAGCGGTTTCTGATTACCTCAAGGAAACACAACGGGAGGAGCAGGGCCCTTCCGTGGAGGCCCGTTTGGGCACAGGGACCTCTGCGTGGGAGCTACTGGGTAAGTATGGCAGTCCCTTAGGTAGGCCTCAGTGACCAAGGCTCTCTGGCTCATGCCTAGCTGTGTAAAGAAGTGTGGCAAACGTACGTACTGCTCCTCAGGCTGGGCGCACAGCCTAGCTTTCGCTTCTATGAGAGTGCTGTCCCGAGTCTCTTCCTGGAGCCAGTCGTCAGCACGGTGCCTTTTGGCACTGCAGTTCTCTTTCAGTCAAGGAGGCCGTTCGACTGGCAAAGGGAGTCTGCGCAGCACTGCTTTCGCGAGGCTCTTTGACGACTGGGGCACTCAACCCAGGCAAGCCAGAGAGCAGTACGTTGCCCTTGCTCTGAATGTGAAGAGCTTTCTCCAGGGGCCTGTTTAGGCTAAGGTTCCTCTAGAAGCCAGGAGCCGCCGTTCCGGCACGGAGAGAAGTCATCCTGCGAAACTGGCGAACGAGCTCCTCTCCTGTGTGCCCCCAGGAGCGTCGCAGAGTTAAGGCACTCCGTGGTGGAGTCTGGCCTCATGGAGACCCCTGCACACCCAACTCCCCCGACGTGAAACGCTGGGACTTACCTTGAGGCCTGAGGTCACCTTTCGTTTGGCCGGAGCTGAACATGTAGTGCCGTGGGAGGAGTTTCTAGCAAGGTATTGCCAGCACGGTGTTCCGCTTTGAGAGAACACGCAGCCTCGGCCCACAACGACAATCCTGCCGTGCAGAGACGTCGGGCCGCTAGTGCTGTTCGGGCAGCTTTGAAGCCAAGCGCACGGCGCCTCCAAACGGGGAGAAAGCGTACTCTCCCATCCGCGTCCCGCTTTCAAGCTGAATGACGCAGCATGTTTCTCGGGAGGCTCTGCCGAGCTATCTAGTACAAGGGAGAGAGTGCCTGCCTCTGCCGAGAAAGGTTTTGACGTGGGGATTGCTGGACGTGCGGAAGAGCGTTCCCCAGGCCGTGCCAAGTTTAGGCTTTGGTGATTCTGGATGTTCCCAAGGGTCCAGAATTGTCCCTGGGAAAGCTGTCCTTTTTCTCTTTCTCCGGCTGGAAGTAAACATCTGGCCACCGACTGCCGTACGCAGGCGTCCTGGGGGAGCCCCCCCCCCTCCCCGGTTTCCTTTGGGACGCACCTTGGTGTCTCACAGAAGAGCCCACATTCCCAATTGGGGGCACACCAGCGTGGAATGTAAGGCTGTTTAGAACGGCGTACCTTGAGGCCGTGTGAAGGCCGTACAAACGAGAGCTTTCGAGCGAACAGGGCAGCGCTTCGCCATCGTCGTTGCACGTTCACGGAGCTTAATCAAACGAATGCATTTACTTCCTGTGGCTCAAACGCCAGAGAGGAGTTGGAAGGCATCCAGTGCCCTTTGACAGTTGTTACAACGAACGTGAGTGCACGGTGTCTCGTGAAATAAAGCCCTAGCACTGTTGAGGCCCTCCGTTAACGCATGCTTCTTCGCTCCTATGGCACTCCGAGGTGTTCCTGACGGGGGAAATCTGGACTTTTGCTTGAGGCCGGGGTGGGGCGAGGGGACTCACAGTTCTTGTGCCGGCGAGCTCCCGAGCGCTCCTGCTGAAGCTCCCAGCAAGGAACTGAGAGCAGCAGGCCTCACACGCGTAAACTCAGACTTCTGCTGTCACGAGTAAACTCAGACGTCTTGTGGGAGGCCTTCCGGCAGCAAAGAGAAGGTGGGCGCGAGCAGTGTACTTCAGGCAGCTTAGGACCCGCCCCTGTCTCGTTTACCACGGAGGGGAATAAGGTTTAGCCAGGGTCGCCCAGCTTCAAACCGGAGCTCCTATAGGGATCCTCAGCGGTTTCTGATTACCTCAAGGAAACACAACGGGAGGAGCAGGGCCCTTCCGTGGAGGCCCGTTTGGGCACAGGGACCTCTGCGTGGGAGCTACTGGGTAAGTATGGCAGTCCCTTAGGTAGGCCTCAGTGACCAAGGCTCTCTGGCTCATGCCTAGCTGTGTAAAGAAGTGTGGCAAACGTACGTACTGCTCCTCAGGCTGGGCGCACAGCCTAGCTTTCGCTTCTATGAGAGTGCTGTCCCGAGTCTCTTCCTGGAGCCAGTCGTCAGCACGGTGCCTTTTGGCACTGCAGTTCTCTTTCAGTCAAGGAGGCCGTTCGACTGGCAAAGGGAGTCTGCGCAGCACTGCTTTCGCGAGGCTCTTTGACGACTGGGGCACTCAACCCAGGCAAGCCAGAGAGCAGTACGTTGCCCTTGCTCTGAATGTGAAGAGCTTTCTCCAGGGGCCTGTTTAGGCTAAGGTTCCTCTAGAAGCCAGGAGCCGCCGTTCCGGCACGGAGAGAAGTCATCCTGCGAAACTGGCGAACGAGCTCCTCTCCTGTGTGCCCCCAGGAGCGTCGCAGAGTTAAGGCACTCCGTGGTGGAGTCTGGCCTCATGGAGACCCCTGCACACCCAACTCCCCCGACGTGAAACGCTGGGACTTACCTTGAGGCCTGAGGTCACCTTTCGTTTGGCCGGAGCTGAACATGTAGTGCCGTGGGAGGAGTTTCTAGCAAGGTATTGCCAGCACGGTGTTCCGCTTTGAGAGAACACGCAGCCTCGGCCCACAACGACAATCCTGCCGTGCAGAGACGTCGGGCCGCTAGTGCTGTTCGGGCAGCTTTGAAGCCAAGCGCACGGCGCCTCCAAACGGGGAGAAAGCGTACTCTCCCATCCGCGTCCCGCTTTCAAGCTGAATGACGCAGCATGTTTCTCGGGAGGCTCTGCCGAGCTATCTAGTACAAGGGAGAGAGTGCCTGCCTCTGCCGAGAAAGGTTTTGACGTCGGGATTGCTGGACGTGCGGAAGAGCGTTCCCCAGGCCGTGCCAAGTTTAGGCTTTGGTGATTCTGGATGTTCCCAAGGGTCCAGAATTGTCCCTGGGAAAGCTGTCCTTTTTCTCTTTCTCCGGCTGGAAGTAAACATCTGGCCACCGACTGCCGTACGCAGGCGTCCTGGGGGAGCCCCCCCCCCTCCCCGGTTTCCTTTGGGACGCACCTTGGTGTCTCACAGAAGAGCCCACATTCCCAATTGGGGGCACACCAGCGTGGAATGTAAGGCTGTTTAGAACGGCGTACCTTGAGGCCGTGTGAAGGCCGTACAAACGAGAGCTTTCGAGCGAACAGGGCAGCGCTTCGCCATCGTCGTTGCACGTTCACGGAGCTTAATCAAACGAATGCATTTACTTCCTGTGGCTCAAACGCCAGAGAGGAGTTGGAAGGCATCCAGTGCCCTTTGACAGTTGTTACAACGAACGTGAGTGCACGGTGTCTCGTGAAATAAAGCCCTAGCACTGTTGAGGCCCTCCGTTAACGCATGCTTCTTCGCTCCTATGGCACTCCGAGGTGTTCCTGACGGGGGAAATCTGGACTTTTGCTTGAGGCCGGGGTGGGGCGAGGGGACTCACAGTTCTTGTGCCGGCGAGCTCCCGAGCGCTCCTGCTGAAGCTCCCAGCAAGGAACTGAGAGCAGCAGGCCTCACACGCGTAAACTCAGACTTCTGCTGTCACGAGTAAACTCAGACGTCTTGTGGGAGGCCTTCCGGCAGCAAAGAGAAGGTGGGCGCGAGCAGTGTACTTCAGGCAGCTTAGGACCCGCCCCTGTCTCGTTTACCACGGAGGGGAATAAGGTTTAGCCAGGGTCGCCCAGCTTCAAACCGGAGCTCCTATAGGGATCCTCAGCGGTTTCTGATTACCTCAAGGAAACACAACGGGAGGAGCAGGGCCCTTCCGTGGAGGCCCGTTTGGGCACAGGGACCTCTGCGTGGGAGCTACTGGGTAAGTATGGCAGTCCCTTAGGTAGGCCTCAGTGACCAAGGCTCTCTGGCTCATGCCTAGCTGTGTAAAGAAGTGTGGCAAACGTACGTACTGCTCCTCAGGCTGGGCGCACAGCCTAGCTTTCGCTTCTATGAGAGTGCTGTCCCGAGTCTCTTCCTGGAGCCAGTCGTCAGCACGGTGCCTTTTGGCACTGCAGTTCTCTTTCAGTCAAGGAGGCCGTTCGACTGGCAAAGGGAGTCTGCGCAGCACTGCTTTCGCGAGGCTCTTTGACGACTGGGGCACTCAACCCAGGCAAGCCAGAGAGCAGTACGTTGCCCTTGCTCTGAATGTGAAGAGCTTTCTCCAGGGGCCTGTTTAGGCTAAGGTTCCTCTAGAAGCCAGGAGCCGCCGTTCCGGCACGGAGAGAAGTCATCCTGCGAAACTGGCGAACGAGCTCCTCTCCTGTGTGCCCCCAGGAGCGTCGCAGAGTTAAGGCACTCCGTGGTGGAGTCTGGCCTCATGGAGACCCCTGCACACCCAACTCCCCCGACGTGAAACGCTGGGACTTACCTTGAGGCCTGAGGTCACCTTTCGTTTGGCCGGAGCTGAACATGTAGTGCCGTGGGAGGAGTTTCTAGCAAGGTATTGCCAGCACGGTGTTCCGCTTTGAGAGAACACGCAGCCTCGGCCCACAACGACAATCCTGCCGTGCAGAGACGTCGGGCCGCTAGTGCTGTTCGGGCAGCTTTGAAGCCAAGCGCACGGCGCCTCCAAACGGGGAGAAAGCGTACTCTCCCATCCGCGTCCCGCTTTCAAGCTGAATGACGCAGCATGTTTCTCGGGAGGCTCTGCCGAGCTATCTAGTACAAGGGAGAGAGTGCCTGCCTCTGCCGAGAAAGGTTTTGACGTGGGGATTGCTGGACGTGCGGAAGAGCGTTCCCCAGGCCGTGCCAAGTTTAGGCTTTGGTGATTCTGGATGTTCCCAAGGGTCCAGAATTGTCCCTGGGAAAGCTGTCCTTTTTCTCTTTCTCCGGCTGGAAGTAAACATCTGGCCACCGACTGCCGTACGCAGGCGTCCTGGGGGAGCCCCCCCCCTCCCCGGTTTCCTTTGGGACGCACCTTGGTGTCTCACAGAAGAGCCCACATTCCCAATTGGGGGCACACCAGCGTGGAATGTAAGGCTGTTTAGAACGGCGTACCTTGAGGCCGTGTGAAGGCCGTACAAACGAGAGCTTTCGAGCGAACAGGGCAGCGCTTCGCCATCGTCGTTGCACGTTCACGGAGCTTAATCAAACGAATGCATTTACTGCCTGTGGCTCAAACGCCAGAGAGGAGTTGGAAGGCATCCAGTGCCCTTTGACAGTTGTTACAACGAACGTGAGTGCACGGTGTCTCGTGAAATAAAGCCCTAGCACTGTTGAGGCCCTCCGTTAACGCATGCTTCTTCGCTCCTATGGCACTCCGAGGTGTTCCTGACGGGGGAAATCTGGACTTTTGCTTGAGGCCGGGGTGGGGCGAGGGGACTCACAGTTCTTGTGCCGGCGAGCTCCCGAGCGCTCCTGCTGAAGCTCCCAGCAAGGAACTGAGAGCAGCAGGCCTCACACGCGTAAACTCAGACTTCTGCTGTCACGAGTAAACTCAGACGTCTTGTGGGAGGCCTTCCGGCAGCAAAGAGAAGGTGGGCGCGAGCAGTGTACTTCAGGCAGCTTAGGACCCGCCCCTGTCTCGTTTACCACGGAGGGGAATAAGGTTTAGCCAGGGTCGCCCAGCTTCAAACCGGAGCTCCTATAGGGATCCTCAGCGGTTTCTGATTACCTCAAGGAAACACAACGGGAGGAGCAGGGCCCTTCCGTGGAGGCCCGTTTGGGCACAGGGACCTCTGCGTGGGAGCTACTGGGTAAGTATGGCAGTCCCTTAGGTAGGCCTCAGTGACCAAGGCTCTCTGGCTCATGCCTAGCTGTGTAAAGAAGTGTGGCAAACGTACGTACTGCTCCTCAGGCTGGGCGCACAGCCTAGCTTTCGCTTCTATGAGAGTGCTGTCCCGAGTCTCTTCCTGGAGCCAGTCGTCAGCACGGTGCCTTTTGGCACTGCAGTTCTCTTTCAGTCAAGGAGGCCGTTCGACTGGCAAAGGGAGTCTGCGCAGCACTGCTTTCGCGAGGCTCTTTGACGACTGGGGCACTCAACCCAGGCAAGCCAGAGAGCAGTACGTTGCCCTTGCTCTGAATGTGAAGAGCTTTCTCCAGGGGCCTGTTTAGGCTAAGGTTCCTCTAGAAGCCAGGAGCCGCCGTTCCGGCACGGAGAGAAGTCATCCTGCGAAACTGGCGAACGAGCTCCTCTCCTGTGTGCCCCCAGGAGCGTCGCAGAGTTAAGGCACTCCGTGGTGGAGTCTGGCCTCATGGAGACCCCTGCACACCCAACTCCCCCGACGTGAAACGCTGGGACTTACCTTGAGGCCTGAGGTCACCTTTCGTTTGGCCGGAGCTGAACATGTAGTGCCGTGGGAGGAGTTTCTAGCAAGGTATTGCCAGCACGGTGTTCCGCTTTGAGAGAACACGCAGCCTCGGCCCACAACGACAATCCTGCCGTGCAGAGACGTCGGGCCGCTAGTGCTGTTCGGGCAGCTTTGAAGCCAAGCGCACGGCGCCTCCAAACGGGGAGAAAGCGTACTCTCCCATCCGCGTCCCGCTTTCAAGCTGAATGACGCAGCATGTTTCTCGGGAGGCTCTGCCGAGCTATCTAGTACAAGGGAGAGAGTGCCTGCCTCTGCCGAGAAAGGTTTTGACGTGGGGATTGCTGGACGTGCGGAAGAGCGTTCCCCAGGCCGTGCCAAGTTTAGGCTTTGGTGATTCTGGATGTTCCCAAGGGTCCAGAATTGTCCCTGGGAAAGCTGTCCTTTTTCTCTTTCTCCGGCTGGAAGTAAACATCTGGCCACCGACTGCCGTACGCAGGCGTCCTGGGGGAGCCCCCCCCCCTCCCCGGTTTCCTTTGGGACGCACCTTGGTGTCTCACAGAAGAGCCCACATTCCCAATTGGGGGCACACCAGCGTGGAATGTAAGGCTGTTTAGAACGGCGTACCTTGAGGCCGTGTGAAGGCCGTACAAACGAGAGCTTTCGAGCGAACAGGGCAGCGCTTCGCCATCGTCGTTGCACGTTCACGGAGCTTAATCAAACGAATGCATTTACTGCCTGTGGCTCAAACGCCAGAGAGGAGTTGGAAGGCATCCAGTGCCCTTTGACAGTTGTTACAACGAACGTGAGTGCACGGTGTCTCGTGAAATAAAGCCCTAGCACTGTTGAGGCCCTCCGTTAACGCATGCTTCTTCGCTCCTATGGCACTCCGAGGTGTTCCTGACGGGGGAAATCTGGACTTTTGCTTGAGGCCGGGGTGGGGCGAGGGGACTCACAGTTCTTGTGCCGGCGAGCTCCCGAGCGCTCCTGCTGAAGCTCCCAGCAAGGAACTGAGAGCAGCAGGCCTCACACGCGTAAACTCAGACTTCTGCTGTCACGAGTAAACTCAGACGTCTTGTGGGAGGCCTTCCGGCAGCAAAGAGAAGGTGGGCGCGAGCAGTGTACTTCAGGCAGCTTAGGACCCGCCCCTGTCTCGTTTACCACGGAGGGGAATAAGGTTTAGCCAGGGTCGCCCAGCTTCAAACCGGAGCTCCTATAGGGATCCTCAGCGGTTTCTGATTACCTCAAGGAAACACAACGGGAGGAGCAGGGCCCTTCCGTGGAGGCCCGTTTGGGCACAGGGACCTCTGCGTGGGAGCTACTGGGTAAGTATGGCAGTCCCTTAGGTAGGCCTCAGTGACCAAGGCTCTCTGGCTCATGCCTAGCTGTGTAAAGAAGTGTGGCAAACGTACGTACTGCTCCTCAGGCTGGGCGCACAGCCTAGCTTTCGCTTCTATGAGAGTGCTGTCCCGAGTCTCTTCCTGGAGCCAGTCGTCAGCACGGTGCCTTTTGGCACTGCAGTTCTCTTTCAGTCAAGGAGGCCGTTCGACTGGCAAAGGGAGTCTGCGCAGCACTGCTTTCGCGAGGCTCTTTGACGACTGGGGCACTCAACCCAGGCAAGCCAGAGAGCAGTACGTTGCCCTTGCTCTGAATGTGAAGAGCTTTCTCCAGGGGCCTGTTTAGGCTAAGGTTCCTCTAGAAGCCAGGAGCCGCCGTTCCGGCACGGAGAGAAGTCATCCTGCGAAACTGGCGAACGAGCTCCTCTCCTGTGTGCCCCCAGGAGCGTCGCAGAGTTAAGGCACTCCGTGGTGGAGTCTGGCCTCATGGAGACCCCTGCACACCCAACTCCCCCGACGTGAAACGCTGGGACTTACCTTGAGGCCTGAGGTCACCTTTCGTTTGGCCGGAGCTGAACATGTAGTGCCGTGGGAGGAGTTTCTAGCAAGGTATTGCCAGCACGGTGTTCCGCTTTGAGAGAACACGCAGCCTCGGCCCACAACGACAATCCTGCCGTGCAGAGACGTCGGGCCGCTAGTGCTGTTCGGGCAGCTTTGAAGCCAAGCGCACGGCGCCTCCAAACGGGGAGAAAGCGTACTCTCCCATCCGCGTCCCGCTTTCAAGCTGAATGACGCAGCATGTTTCTCGGGAGGCTCTGCCGAGCTATCTAGTACAAGGGAGAGAGTGCCTGCCTCTGCCGAGAAAGGTTTTGACGTGGGGATTGCTGGACGTGCGGAAGAGCGTTCCCCAGGCCGTGCCAAGTTTAGGCTTTGGTGATTCTGGATGTTCCCAAGGGTCCAGAATTGTCCCTGGGAAAGCTGTCCTTTTTCTCTTTCTCCGGCTGGAAGTAAACATCTGGCCACCGACTGCCGTACGCAGGCGTCCTGGGGGAGCCCCCCCCCCTCCCCGGTTTCCTTTGGGACGCACCTTGGTGTCTCACAGAAGAGCCCACATTCCCAATTGGGGGCACACCAGCGTGGAATGTAAGGCTGTTTAGAACGGCGTACCTTGAGGCCGTGTGAAGGCCGTACAAACGAGAGCTTTCGAGCGAACAGGGCAGCGCTTCGCCATCGTCGTTGCACGTTCACGGAGCTTAATCAAACGAATGCATTTACTGCCTGTGGCTCAAACGCCAGAGAGGAGTTGGAAGGCATCCAGTGCCCTTTGACAGTTGTTACAACGAACGTGAGTGCACGGTGTCTCGTGAAATAAAGCCCTAGCACTGTTGAGGCCCTCCGTTAACGCATGCTTCTTCGCTCCTATGGCACTCCGAGGTGTTCCTGACGGGGGAAATCTGGACTTTTGCTTGAGGCCGGGGTGGGGCGAGGGGACTCACAGTTCTTGTGCCGGCGAGCTCCCGAGCGCTCCTGCTGAAGCTCCCAGCAAGGAACTGAGAGCAGCAGGCCTCACACGCGTAAACTCAGACTTCTGCTGTCACGAGTAAACTCAGACGTCTTGTGGGAGGCCTTCCGGCAGCAAAGAGAAGGTGGGCGCGAGCAGTGTACTTCAGGCAGCTTAGGACCCGCCCCTGTCTCGTTTACCACGGAGGGGAATAAGGTTTAGCCAGGGTCGCCCAGCTTCAAACCGGAGCTCCTATAGGGATCCTCAGCGGTTTCTGATTACCTCAAGGAAACACAACGGGAGGAGCAGGGCCCTTCCGTGGAGGCCCGTTTGGGCACAGGGACCTCTGCGTGGGAGCTACTGGGTAAGTATGGCAGTCCCTTAGGTAGGCCTCAGTGACCAAGGCTCTCTGGCTCATGCCTAGCTGTGTAAAGAAGTGTGGCAAACGTACGTACTGCTCCTCAGGCTGGGCGCACAGCCTAGCTTTCGCTTCTATGAGAGTGCTGTCCCGAGTCTCTTCCTGGAGCCAGTCGTCAGCACGGTGCCTTTTGGCACTGCAGTTCTCTTTCAGTCAAGGAGGCCGTTCGACTGGCAAAGGGAGTCTGCGCAGCACTGCTTTCGCGAGGCTCTTTGACGACTGGGGCACTCAACCCAGGCAAGCCAGAGAGCAGTACGTTGCCCTTGCTCTGAATGTGAAGAGCTTTCTCCAGGGGCCTGTTTAGGCTAAGGTTCCTCTAGAAGCCAGGAGCCGCCGTTCCGGCACGGAGAGAAGTCATCCTGCGAAACTGGCGAACGAGCTCCTCTCCTGTGTGCCCCCAGGAGCGTCGCAGAGTTAAGGCACTCCGTGGTGGAGTCTGGCCTCATGGAGACCCCTGCACACCCAACTCCCCCGACGTGAAACGCTGGGACTTACCTTGAGGCCTGAGGTCACCTTTCGTTTGGCCGGAGCTGAACATGTAGTGCCGTGGGAGGAGTTTCTAGCAAGGTATTGCCAGCACGGTGTTCCGCTTTGAGAGAACACGCAGCCTCGGCCCACAACGACAATCCTGCCGTGCAGAGACGTCGGGCCGCTAGTGCTGTTCGGGCAGCTTTGAAGCCAAGCGCACGGCGCCTCCAAACGGGGAGAAAGCGTACTCTCCCATCCGCGTCCCGCTTTCAAGCTGAATGACGCAGCATGTTTCTCGGGAGGCTCTGCCGAGCTATCTAGTACAAGGGAGAGAGTGCCTGCCTCTGCCGAGAAAGGTTTTGACGTGGGGATTGCTGGACGTGCGGAAGAGCGTTCCCCAGGCCGTGCCAAGTTTAGGCTTTGGTGATTCTGGATGTTCCCAAGGGTCCAGAATTGTCCCTGGGAAAGCTGTCCTTTTTCTCTTTCTCCGGCTGGAAGTAAACATCTGGCCACCGACTGCCGTACGCAGGCGTCCTGGGGGAGCCCCCCCCCCTCCCCGGTTTCCTTTGGGACGCACCTTGGTGTCTCACAGAAGAGCCCACATTCCCAATTGGGGGCACACCAGCGTGGAATGTAAGGCTGTTTAGAACGGCGTACCTTGAGGCCGTGTGAAGGCCGTACAAACGAGAGCTTTCGAGCGAACAGGGCAGCGCTTCGCCATCGTCGTTGCACGTTCACGGAGCTTAATCAAACGAATGCATTTACTGCCTGTGGCTCAAACGCCAGAGAGGAGTTGGAAGGCATCCAGTGCCCTTTGACAGTTGTTACAACGAACGTGAGTGCACGGTGTCTCGTGAAATAAAGCCCTAGCACTGTTGAGGCCCTCCGTTAACGCATGCTTCTTCGCTCCTATGGCACTCCGAGGTGTTCCTGACGGGGGAAATCTGGACTTTTGCTTGAGGCCCGGGGTGGGGCGAGGGGACTCACAGTTCTTGTGCCGGCGAGCTCCCGAGCGCTCCTGCTGAAGCTCCCAGCAAGGAACTGAGAGCAGCAGGCCTCACACGCGTAAACTCAGACTTCTGCTGTCACGAGTAAACTCAGACGTCTTGTGGGAGGCCTTCCGGCAGCAAAGAGAAGGTGGGCGCGAGCAGTGTACTTCAGGCAGCTTAGGACCCGCCCCTGTCTCGTTTACCACGGAGGGGAATAAGGTTTAGCCAGGGTCGCCCAGCTTCAAACCGGAGCTCCTATAGGGATCCTCAGCGGTTTCTGATTACCTCAAGGAAACACAACGGGAGGAGCAGGGCCCTTCCGTGGAGGCCCGTTTGGGCACAGGGACCTCTGCGTGGGAGCTACTGGGTAAGTATGGCAGTCCCTTAGGTAGGCCTCAGTGACCAAGGCTCTCTGGCTCATGCCTAGCTGTGTAAAGAAGTGTGGCAAACGTACGTACTGCTCCTCAGGCTGGGCGCACAGCCTAGCTTTCGCTTCTATGAGAGTGCTGTCCCGAGTCTCTTCTGGAGCCAGTCGTCAGCACGGTGCCTTTTGGCACTGCAGTTCTCTTTCAGTCAAGGAGGCCGTTCGACTGGCAAAGGGAGTCTGCGCAGCACTGCTTTCGCGAGGCTCTTTGACGACTGGGGCACTCAACCCAGGCAAGCCAGAGAGCAGTACGTTGCCCTTGCTCTGAATGTGAAGAGCTTTCTCCAGGGGCCTGTTTAGGCTAAGGTTCCTCTAGAAGCCAGGAGCCGCCGTTCCGGCACGGAGAGAAGTCATCCTGCGAAACTGGCGAACGAGCTCCTCTCCTGTGTGCCCCCAGGAGCGTCGCAGAGTTAAGGCACTCCGTGGTGGAGTCTGGCCTCATGGAGACCCCTGCACACCCAACTCCCCCGACGTGAAACGCTGGGACTTACCTTGAGGCCTGAGGTCACCTTTCGTTTGGCCGGAGCTGAACATGTAGTGCCGTGGGAGGAGTTTCTAGCAAGGTATTGCCAGCACGGTGTTCCGCTTTGAGAGAACACGCAGCCTCGGCCCACAACGACAATCCTGCCGTGCAGAGACGTCGGGCCGCTAGTGCTGTTCGGGCAGCTTTGAAGCCAAGCGCACGGCGCCTCCAAACGGGGAGAAAGCGTACTCTCCCATCCGCGTCCCGCTTTCAAGCTGAATGACGCAGCATGTTTCTCGGAGGCTCTGCCGAGCTATCTAGTACAAGGGAGAGAGTGCCTGCCTCTGCCGAGAAAGGTTTTGACGTGGGGATTGCTGGACGTGCGGAAGAGCGTTCCCCAGGCCGTGCCAAGTTTAGGCTTTGGTGATTCTGGATGTTCCCAAGGGTCCAGAATTGTCCCTGGGAAAGCTGTCCTTTTTCTCTTTCTCCGGCTGGAAGTAAACATCTGGCCACCGACTGCCGTACGCAGGCGTCCTGGGGGAGCCCCCCCCCCCTCCCCGGTTTCCTTTGGGACGCACCTTGGTGTCTCACAGAAGAGCCCACATTCCCAATTGGGGGCACACCAGCGTGGAATGTAAGGCTGTTTAGAACGGCGTACCTTGAGGCCGTGTGAAGGCCGTACAAACGAGAGCTTTCGAGCGAACAGGGCAGCGCTTCGCCATCGTCGTTGCACGTTCACGGAGCTTAATCAAACGAATGCATTTACTTCCTGTGGCTCAAACGCCAGAGAGGAGTTGGAAGGCATCCAGTGCCCTTTGACAGTTGTTACAACGAACGTGAGTGCACGGTGTCTCGTGAAATAAAGCCCTAGCACTGTTGAGGCCCTCCGTTAACGCATGCTTCTTCGCTCCTATGGCACTCCGAGGTGTTCCTGACGGGGGAAATCTGGACTTTTGCTTGAGGCCGGGGTGGGGCGAGGGGACTCACAGTTCTTGTGCCGGCGAGCTCCCGAGCGCTCCTGCTGAAGCTCCCAGCAAGGAACTGAGAGCAGCAGGCCTCACACGCGTAAACTCAGACTTCTGCTGTCACGAGTAAACTCAGACGTCTTGTGGGAGGCCTTCCGGCAGCAAAGAGAAGGTGGGCGCGAGCAGTGTACTTCAGGCAGCTTAGGACCCGCCCCTGTCTCGTTTACCACGGAGGGGAATAAGGTTTAGCCAGGGTCGCCCAGCTTCAAACCGGAGCTCCTATAGGGATCCTCAGCGGTTTCTGATTACCTCAAGGAAACACAACGGGAGGAGCAGGGCCCTTCCGTGGAGGCCCGTTTGGGCACAGGGACCTCTGCGTGGGAGCTACTGGGTAAGTATGGCAGTCCCTTAGGTAGGCCTCAGTGACCAAGGCTCTCTGGCTCATGCCTAGCTGTGTAAAGAAGTGTGGCAAACGTACGTACTGCTCCTCAGGCTGGGCGCACAGCCTAGCTTTCGCTTCTATGAGAGTGCTGTCCCGAGTCTCTTCCTGGAGCCAGTCGTCAGCACGGTGCCTTTTGGCACTGCAGTTCTCTTTCAGTCAAGGAGGCCGTTCGACTGGCAAAGGGAGTCTGCGCAGCACTGCTTTCGCGAGGCTCTTTGACGACTGGGGCACTCAACCCAGGCAAGCCAGAGAGCAGTACGTTGCCCTTGCTCTGAATGTGAAGAGCTTTCTCCAGGGGCCTGTTTAGGCTAAGGTTCCTCTAGAAGCCAGGAGCCGCCGTTCCGGCACGGAGAGAAGTCATCCTGCGAAACTGGCGAACGAGCTCCTCTCCTGTGTGCCCCCAGGAGCGTCGCAGAGTTAAGGCACTCCGTGGTGGAGTCTGGCCTCATGGAGACCCCTGCACACCCAACTCCCCCGACGTGAAACGCTGGGACTTACCTTGAGGCCTGAGGTCACCTTTCGTTTGGCCGGAGCTGAACATGTAGTGCCGTGGGAGGAGTTTCTAGCAAGGTATTGCCAGCACGGTGTTCCGCTTTGAGAGAACACGCAGCCTCGGCCCACAACGACAATCCTGCCGTGCAGAGACGTCGGGCCGCTAGTGCTGTTCGGGCAGCTTTGAAGCCAAGCGCACGGCGCCTCCAAACGGGGAGAAAGCGTACTCTCCCATCCGCGTCCCGCTTTCAAGCTGAATGACGCAGCATGTTTCTCGGGAGGCTCTGCCGAGCTATCTAGTACAAGGGAGAGAGTGCCTGCCTCTGCCGAGAAAGGTTTTGACGTGGGGATTGCTGGACGTGCGGAAGAGCGTTCCCCAGGCCGTGCCAAGTTTAGGCTTTGGTGATTCTGGATGTTCCCAAGGGTCCAGAATTGTCCCTGGGAAAGCTGTCCTTTTTCTCTTTCTCCGGCTGGAAGTAAACATCTGGCCACCGACTGCCGTACGCAGGCGTCCTGGGGGAGCCCCCCCCCTCCCCGGTTTCCTTTGGGACGCACCTTGGTGTCTCACAGAAGAGCCACATTCCCAATTGGGGGCACACCAGCGTGGAATGTAAGGCTGTTTAGAACGGCGTACCTTGAGGCCGTGTGAAGGCCGTACAAACGAGAGCTTTCGAGCGAACAGGGCAGCGCTTCGCCATCGTCGTTGCACGTTCACGGAGCTTAATCAAACGAATGCATTTACTGCCTGTGGCTCAAACGCCAGAGAGGAGTTGGAAGGCATCCAGTGCCCTTTGACAGTTGTTACAACGAACGTGAGTGCACGGTGTCTCGTGAAATAAAGCCCTAGCACTGTTGAGGCCCTCCGTTAACGCATGCTTCTTCGCTCCTATGGCACTCCGAGGTGTTCCTGACGGGGAAATCTGGACTTTTGCTTGAGGCCGGGGTGGGGCGAGGGGACTCACAGTTCTTGTGCCGGCGAGCTCCCGAGCGCTCCTGCTGAAGCTCCCAGCAAGGAACTGAGAGCAGCAGGCCTCACACGCGTAAACTCAGACTTCTGCTGTCACGAGTAAACTCAGACGTCTTGTGGAGGCCTTCCGGCAGCAAAGAGAAGGTGGGCGCGAGCAGTGTACTTCAGGCAGCTTAGGACCCGCCCCTGTCTCGTTTACCACGGAGGGGAATAAGGTTTAGCCAGGGTCGCCCAGCTTCAAACCGGAGCTCCTATAGGGATCCTCAGCGGTTTCTGATTACCTCAAGGAAACACAACGGGAGGAGCAGGGCCCTTCCGTGGAGGCCCGTTTGGGCACAGGGACCTCTGCGTGGGAGCTACTGGGTAAGTATGGCAGTCCCTTAGGTAGGCCTCAGTGACCAAGGCTCTCTGGCTCATGCCTAGCTGTGTAAAGAAGTGTGGCAAACGTACGTACTGCTCCTCAGGCTGGGCGCACAGCCTAGCTTTCGCTTCTATGAGAGTGCTGTCCCGAGTCTCTTCCTGGAGCCAGTCGTCAGCACGGTGCCTTTTGGCACTGCAGTTCTCTTTCAGTCAAGGAGGCCGTTCGACTGGCAAAGGGAGTCTGCGCAGCACTGCTTTCGCGAGGCTCTTTGACGACTGGGGCACTCAACCCAGGCAAGCCAGAGAGCAGTACGTTGCCCTTGCTCTGAATGTGAAGAGCTTTCTCCAGGGGCCTGTTTAGGCTAAGGTTCCTCTAGAAGCCAGGAGCCGCCGTTCCGGCACGGAGAGAAGTCATCCTGCGAAACTGGCGAACGAGCTCCTCTCCTGTGTGCCCCCAGGAGCGTCGCAGAGTTAAGGCACTCCGTGGTGGAGTCTGGCCTCATGGAGACCCCTGCACACCCAACTCCCCCGACGTGAAACGCTGGGACTTACCTTGAGGCCTGAGGTCACCTTTCGTTTGGCCGGAGCTGAACATGTAGTGCCGTGGGAGGAGTTTCTAGCAAGGTATTGCCAGCACGGTGTTCCGCTTTGAGAGAACACGCAGCCTCGGCCCACAACGACAATCCTGCCGTGCAGAGACGTCGGGCCGCTAGTGCTGTTCGGGCAGCTTTGAAGCCAAGCGCACGGCGCCTCCAAACGGGGAGAAAGCGTACTCTCCCATCCGCGTCCCGCTTTCAAGCTGAATGACGCAGCATGTTTCTCGGGAGGCTCTGCCGAGCTATCTAGTACAAGGGAGAGAGTGCCTGCCTCTGCCGAGAAAGGTTTTGACGTGGGGATTGCTGGACGTGCGGAAGAGCGTTCCCCAGGCCGTGCCAAGTTTAGGCTTTGGTGATTCTGGATGTTCCCAAGGGTCCAGAATTGTCCCTGGGAAAGCTGTCCTTTTTCTCTTTCTCCGGCTGGAAGTAAACATCTGGCCACCGACTGCCGTACGCAGGCGTCCTGGGGGAGCCCCCCCCTCCCGGTTTCCTTTGGGACGCACCTTGGTGTCTCACAGAAGAGCCCACATTCCCAATTGGGGGCACACCAGCGTGGAATGTAAGGCTGTTTAGAACGGCGTACCCTGAGGCCGTGTGAAGGCCGTACAAACGAGAGCTTTCGAGCGAACAGGGCAGCGCTTCGCC
>NW_027207923.1:0-54000 GCF_963455315.2 Globicephala melas | reverse complement strand
GTCCCCTACCCCTAACCCTAGCCCGAACCCTAACCCTAACCCTTCCCCGAAGCCTGACCCTCACACGTCCCCTAATCCTAACCCGTACGCTGACACTAACCCGCGCCCTCACACGTACGCTCCCCCGAAAGCGTTGTCGTACCCTCACCTGGACCCTAAACCGTCCCCGTCCCCTAACCCTAACCCTAGCCCGAACCCTAACCCTAACCCTTCCCCGAAGCCTGACCCTCACCCGTCCCCTAATCCTAACCCGTACGCTGACACTAACCCGCGCCCTCACACGTACGCTCCCCCTAAAGCGTTGTCGTACCCTCACCTGGACACTAAACCGTCCCCGTCCCCTAACCCTAACCCTAGCCCGAACCCTAAACCTAACCCTTCCCCGAAGCCTGACCCTCACCCGTCCCCTAATCCTAACCCGTACACTGACACTAACCCACGCCCTCACACGTACGCTCCCCCTAAAGCGTTGTCGTACCCTCACCTGGACCCTAAACCGTCCCCGTCCCCTAACCCTAACCCTAGCCCGAACCCTAACCCTAACCCTTCCCCGAAGCCTGACCCTCACCCGTCCCCTAATCCTAACCCGTACGCTGACACTAACCCGCGCCCTCACACGTACGCTCCCCCAAAGCGCTGTCGTACCCTCACCTGGACCCTAAACCGTCCCCGTCCCCTAAACCTAACCCTAGCCCGAACCCTAACCCTAACCCTTCCCCGAAGCCTGACCCTCACCCGTCCCCTAATCCTAACCCGTACGCTGACGCTAACCCGCGGCCTCACACGTACGCTCCCCCTAAAGCGTTGTCGTACCCTCACCTGGACCCTAAATCGTCCCCGTCCCCTAACCCTAACCCTACCCCGAACCCTAACCCTAACCCTTCCCCGAAGCCTGACCCTCACCCGTCCCCTAATCCTAGCCCGTACGCTGAGACTAATCCGCGCCCTCAAACGTACGCGCCCCCTAAAGCGTTGTCGTACCCTCACCTGGACCCTAAATCGTCCCCGTCCCCGTCCCCTAACCCTACCCCGAACCCTAACCCTAACCCTTCCCCGAAGCCTGACCCTCTCCCGTCCCCTATTCCTAACCCGTACGCTGACGCTAACCCGCGCCCTCTCACGTACGCTCCCCCTAAAGCGTTGTCGTACCCTCACCTGGACCCTAAACCGTCCCCGTCCCCTAACCCTAACCCTAGCCCGAACCCTAACCCTAACCCTTCCCCGAAGCCTGACCCTCACCCGTCCCCTAATCCTAACCCGTACGCTGACGCTAACCCGCGCCCTCTCACGTACGCTCCCCCTAAAGCGTTGTCGTACCCTCACCTGGACCCTAAACCGTCCCCGTCCCCTAACCCTAACCCTAGCCCGAACCCTAACCCTAACCCTTCCCCGAAGCCTGACCCTCACCCGTCCCCTAATGCTAACCCGTACGCTGACGCTAAACCGCGCCCTAACACGTACGCTCCCCCTAAAGCGTTGTCGTACCCTCACCTGGACCCTAAACCGTCCCCGTCCCCTAACCCTAACCCTAGCCCGAACCCTAACCCTAACACTTCCCCGAAGCCTGACCCTCACCCGTCCCCTAATCCTAACCCGTACGCTGATACTAACCCGCGCCCTCACACGTACGCTCCCCCTAAAGCGTTGTCGTACCCTCACCTGGACCCTAAACCGTCCCCGTCCCCTAACCCTAACCCTAGCCCGAACCCTAACCCTAACCCTTCCCCGAAGCCTGACCCTCACCCGTCCCCTAATCCTAGCCCGTACGCTGAAACTAATCCGCGGCCTCACACGTACGCTCCCCCTAAAGCGTTGTCGTACCCTCACCTGGACCCTAAATCGTCCCCGTCCCCTAACCTTAACCCTAGCCCGAACCCTAACCCTAACCCTTCCCCGAAGCCTGACCCTCACCCGTCCCCTAATCCTAGCCCGTACGCTGAAACTAATCCGCGCCCTCAAACGTACGCGCCCCCTAAAGCGTTGTCGTACCCTCACCTGGACCCTAAACCGTCCCCGTCCCCTAACCCTATCCCTAGCCCGAACCCTAACCCTAACCCTTCCCCGAAGCCTGACCCTCACCCGTCCCCTAATCCTAACCCGTACGCTGACGCTAAACCGCGCCCTCACACGTACGCTCCCCCTAAAGCGTTGTCGTACCCTCACCTGGACCCTAAACCGTCCCCGTCCCCTAACCCTAACCCTAGCCCGAACCCTAACCCTAACCCTTCCCCGAAGCCTGACCCTCACCCGTCCCCTAATCCTAACCCGTACGCTGATACTAACCCGCGCCCTCACACGTACGCTTCCCCTAAAGCGTTGTCGTACCCTCACCTGGACCCTAAACCGTCCCCGTCCGCTAAACCTAACCCTAGCCCGAACCGTAACCCTAACCCTTCCCCGAAGCCTGACCCTCACCCGTCCCCTAATCCTAATCCGTACGCTGACACTAACCCGCGCCCTCACACGTACGCTCCCCCTAAAGCGTTGTCGTACCCTCACCTGGACCCTAAACCGTCCCCGTCCCCTAACCCTAACCCTAGCCCGAACCCTAACCCTAACCGTTCCCCGAAGCCTGACCCTCACCCGGCCCCTAATCCTAATCCGTACGCTGACGCTAACCCGCGCCCTGACACGTACGCTCCCCCTAAAGCGTTGTCGTACCCTCACCTGGACCCTAAACCGTCCCCGTCCCCTAACCCTAACCCTAGCCCGAACCCTAACCCTAACCCTTCCCCGAAGCCTGACCCTCACCCGTCCCCTAATCCTAACCCGTACGCTGACACTAACCCGCGCCCTCACACGTACGCTCCCCCTAAAGCGTTGTCGTACACTCACCTGGACCCTAAACCGTCCCCGTCCCCTAACCATAACCCTAGCCCGCACCCTAACCCTAACCCTTCCCCGAAGCCTGACCCTCACCCGTCCCCTAATCCTAACCCGTACGCTGACACTAACCCGCGCCCTCACACGTACGCTCCCCCTAAAGCGTTGTCGTACCCTCAGCTGGACCCTAAACCGTCCCCGTCCCCTAACCCTAACCCTAGCCCGCACCCTAACCCTAACCCTTCCCCGAAGCCTGACCCTCACCCGTCCCCTAATCCTAACCCGTACGCTGACACTAACCCGCGCCCTCACACGTACGCTCCCCCTAAAGCGTTGTCGTACCCTCACCTGGACCCGAAACCGTCCCCGTCCCCTAACCCTAACCCTACCCCGAACCCTAACCCTAACCCTTCCCCGAAGCCTGACCCTCACCCGTCCCCTAATCCTAACCCGTACACTGACACTAACCCACGCCCTCACATGTACGCTCCCCCTAAAGCGTTGTCGTACCCTCACCTGGACCCTAAACCGTCCCCGTCCCCTAACCCTAAACCTAGCCCGAACCCTAACCCTAACCCTTCCCCGAAGCCTGACCCTCACCAGTCCCCTAATCCTAACCCGTATGCAGACACTAACCCGCGCCCTCACACGTACGCTCCCCCTAAAGCGTTGTCGTACCCTCACCTGGACCCTAAACCGTCCCCGTCCCCTAACCCTAACCCTAGCCCGCACCCTAACCCTAACTCTTCCCCGAAGCCTGACCCTCACCCGTCCCCTAATCCTAACCCGTAAGCTGACGCTAACCCGTGCCCTCACACGTACGCTCCCCCTAAAGCGTTGTCGTACCCTCACCTGGACCCTAAACCGTCCCCGTCCCCTAACCCTAACCCTAGCCCGAACCCTAACCCTAACCCTTCCCCGAAGCCTGACCCTCACCCGTCCCCTATTCCTAAACCGTACGCTGACGCTAATCCGCGCCCTCACACGTACGCTCCCCCTAAAGCGTTGTCGTACCCTCACCTGGACCCTAAACCGTCCCCGTCCCCTAACCCTAACCCTAGCTCGAACCCTAACCCTAACCCTTCCCCGAAGCCTGACCCTCACCCGTCCCCTAATCCTAACCCGTACGCTGACACTAACCCGCGCCCTCACACGTACGCTCCCCCTAAAGCGTTGTCGTACCCTCACCTGGACCCTAAACCGTCCCCGTCCCCTAACCCTAACCCTACCCCGAACCCTAACCCTAACCCTTCCCCGAAGCCTGACCCTCACCCGTCCCCTAATCCTAATCCGTACGCTGACGCTAACCCGCGCCCTGACACGTACGCTCCCCCTAAAGCGTTGTCGTACCCTCACCTGGACCCTAAACCGTCCCCGTCCCCTAACCCTAACCCTAGCCCGAACCCTAACCCTAACCCTTCCCCGAAGCCTGACCCTCACCCGCCCCTAATCCTAACCCGTACGCTGACACTAACCCGCGCCCTCACACGTACGCTCCCCCTAAAGCGTTGTCGTACACTCACCTTGACCCTAAACCGTCCCCGTCCCCTAACCCTAACCCTAGCCCGCACCCTAACCCTAACCCTTCCCCGAAACCTGACCCTCACCCGTCCCCTAATCCTAACCCGTACGCTGACACTAACCGCGCCCTCACACGTACGCTGCCCCTAAAGCGTTGTCGTACCCTCACCTGGACCCTAAACCGTCCCCGTCCCCTAACACTAACCCTAGCCCGAACCCTAACCCTAACCCTTCCCCGAAGCCTGACCCTCACCCGTCCCCTATTCCTAACCCGTACGCTGACACTAACCCGCGCCCTCACACGTACGCTCCCCCTAAAGCGTTGTCGTACCCTCACCTGGACCCGAAACCGTCCCCGTCCCCTAAACCTAACCCTAGCCCGAACCCTAACCCTAACCCTTCCCCGAAGCCAGACCCTCACCCGTCCCCTAATCCTAACCCGTACGCTGACACTAACCCGCGCCCTCACACGTACGCTCCCCCTAAAGCGTTGTCGTACACTCACCTGGACCCTAAACCGTCCCTGTCCCCTAACCCTAACCCTAGCCCGCACCCTAACCCAAACCCTTCCCCGAAGCCTGACCCTCACCCGTTCCCTAATCCTAACCCGTACGCTGACACTAACCCGCGCCCTCACACGTACGCTCCCCCTAAAGCGTTGTCGTACCCTCACCTGGACCCTAAACCGTCCCCGTCCCCTACCCCTAACCCTAGCCTGAACCCTAACCCTAACCCTTCCCCGAAGCCTGACCCTCACCCGTCCCCTAATCCTAACCCGTACGCTGACACTAACCCGCGCCCTCACACGTACTCTCCCGCTAAAGCGTTGTCGTAACCTCACCTGCACCTTAAATCGTCCCCGTCCCCTAACCTTAACCCTAGCCCGAACCCTAACCCTAACCCTTCCCCGAAGCCTGACCCTCACCCGTCCCCTAATCCTAGCCCGTACGCTGAAACTAATCCGCGCCCTCAAACGTACGCGCCCCCTAAAGCGTTGTCGTACCCTCACCTGGACCCTAAACCGTCCCCGTCCCCTAACCCTAACCCTAGCCCGAACCCTAACCCTAACCCTTCCCCGAAGCCTGACCCTCACCCGTCACCTAATCCTAACCCGTACGCTGACGCTAACCCGCGCCCTCACACGTACGCTCCCCCTAAAGCGTTGTCGTACCCTCACCTGGACCCTAAACCGTCCCCGTCCCCTACCCCTAACCCTAGCCCGAACCCTAACCCTAACCCTTCCCCGAAGCCTGACCCTCACCCGTCCCCTAATCCTAACCCGTACGCTGACACTAACCCGCGCCCTCACACGTAGGCTCCCCCTAAAGCGTTGTCGTACCCTCACCTGGACCCTAAACCGTCCCCGTCCCCTAACCCTAACCCTAGCCCGAACCCTAACCCTAACCCTTCCCCGAAACCTGACCCTCACCCGTCCCATAATCCTAACCCGTACGCTGACACTAACCCGCGCCCTCACACGTACGCTCCCCCTAAAGCGTTGTCGTACCCTCACCTGGACCCTAAACCGTCCTCGTCCCCTAACCCTAACCCTAGCCCGAACCCTAACCCTAACCCTTCCCCGAAGCCTGACCCTCACCCGTCCCCTAATCCTAGCCCGTACGCTGAGACTAATCCGCGCCCTCACACGTACGCTCCCTCAAAGCGCTGTCGTACCCTCACCTGGACCCTAAACCGTCCCCGTCCCCTAACCCTAACCCTAGCCCGAACCCTAACCCTAACCCTTCCCCGAAGCCTGAACCTCACCCGTCCCCTAATCCTAATCCGTACGCTGACGCTAACCCACGCCCTCACACGTATGCTCCCCCTAAAGCGTTGTCGTACCCTTACCTGGACCCTAAACCTTCCCCGTCCCCTAACCCTAACCCTAGCCCGAACCCTAACCCTAACCCTTCCCCGAAGCCTGACCCTCACCCGTCCCCTAGTCCTAACCCGTACGCTGACGCTAAACCGCGCCCTCACACGTACGCTCCCCCTGAAGCGTTGTCGTACCCTCCCCTGGACCCTAAACCGTCCCCGTCCCCTAACCCTAACCCTAGCTCGAACCCTAACCCTAACCCTTCCCCGAAGCCTGACCCTCACCCGTCCCCTAATCCTAACCCGTACGCTGACACTAACCCGCGCCCTCACACGTACGCTCCCCCTAAAGCGTTGTCGTACCCTCACCTGGACCCTAAACCGTCCCCGTCCCCTAAACCTAACCCTAGCCCGAGCCCTAACCCTAACCCTTCCCCGAAGCCTGACCCTCACCCGTCCCCTAATCCTAACCCGTACGCTGACACTAACCCGCGCCCTCACACGTACGCTCCCCCTAAAGCGTTGTCGTACCCTCACCTGGACCCTAAACCGTCCCCGTCCCCTAACCCTAACCCTAGCCCGAACCCTAACCCTAACCCTTCCCCGAAGCCTGACCCTCACCCGTCCCCTAATCCTAATCCGTACGCTGACGCTAACCCGCGCCCTGACACGTACGCTCCCCCTAAAGCGTTGTCGTACCCTCACCTGGACCCTAAACCGTCCCCGTCCCCTAACACTAACCCTAGCCCGAACCCTAACCCTAACCCTTCTCTGAAGCCTGAACCTCACCCGTCCCCTATTCCTAACCCGTACGCTGACACTAACCCGCGCCCTCACACGTACGCTCCCCCTAAAGCATTGTCGTACCCTCACCTGGACCCGAAACCGTCCCCGTCCCCTAACCCTAACCCTAGCCCGAACCCTAACCCTAACCCTTCCCCGAAGCCTGACCCTCACGCGTCCCCTAATCCTAACCCGTACACTGACACCAACCCACGCCCTCACACGTACGCTCCCCCTAAAGCGTAGTCGTACCCTCACCTGGACCCTAAACCGTCCCCGTCCCCTAACCCTAAACCTAGCTCGAACCCTAACCCTAACCCTTCCCCGAAGCCTGACCCTCACCCGTCCCCTAATCCTAACCCGTACGCAGACACTAACCCGCGCCCTCACACGTACGCTCCCCCTAAAGCGTTGTCGTACCCTCACCTGGACCCTAAACCGTCCCCGTCCCCTAACCCTAACCCTAGCCCGCACCCTAACCCTAACCCTTCCCCGAAGCCTGACCCTCACCCGTCCCCTAATCCTAACCCGTACGCTGACGCTAACCCGCGGCCTCACACGTACGCTCCCCCTAAAGCGTTGTCGTACCCTCACCTGGACCCTAAATCGTCCCCGTCCCCTAACCTTAACCCTAGCCCGAACCCTAACCCTAACCCTTCCCCGAAGCCTGACCCTCACCCGTCCCCTAATCCTAGCCCGTACGCTGAGACTAATCCGCGCCCTCAAACGTACGCGCCCCCTAAAGCGTTGTCGTACCCTCACCTGGGCCCTAAACCGTCCCCATCCCCTAACCCTAACCCTAGCCCGAACCCTAACCCTAACCATTCCCCGAAGCCTGACCCTCACCCGTCCCCTAATCCTAACCCGTACGCTGACGCTAACCCGCGCCCTCACACGTACGCTCCCCCTAAAGCGTTGTCGTACCCTCACCTGGACCCTAAACCGTCCCCGTCCCCTACCCCTAACCCTAGCCCGAACCCTAACCCTAACCCTTCCCCGAAGCCTGACCCTCACCCGTCCCCTAATCCTAACCCGTACGCTGACACTAACCCGCGCCCTCACACGTAGGCTCCCCCTAAAGCGTTGTCGTACCCTCACCTGGACCCTAAACCGTCCCCGTCCCCTAACCCTAACCCTAGCCCGAACCCTAACCCTAACCCTTCCCCGAAGCCTGACCCTCACCCGTCCCCTAATCCTAACCCGTACGCTGACACTAACCCGCGCCCTCACACGTACGCTCCCCCAAAGCGCTGTCGTACCCTCACCTGGACCCTAAACCGTCCCCGTCCCCTAACCCTAACCCTAGCCCGAACCCTAACCCTAACCCTTCCCCGAAGCCTGACCCTCACCCGTCCCCTAATCCTAACCCGTACGCTGACACTAACCCGCGGCCTCACACGTACGCTCCCCCTAAAGCGTTGTCGTACCCTCACCTGGACCCTAAATCGTCCCCGTCCCCTAACCCTAACCCTACCCCGAACCCTAACCCTAACCCTTCCCCGAAGCCTGACCCTCACCCGTCCCCTAATCCTAGCCCGTACGCTGAGACTAATCCGCGCCCTCAAACGTACGCGCCCCCTAAAGCGTTGTCGTACCCTCACCTGGACCCTAAATCGTCCCCGTCCCCTAACCCTAACCCTACCCCGAACCCTAACCCTAACCCTTCCCCGAAGCCTGACCCTCACCCGTCCCCTATTCCTAACCCGTACGCTGACGCTAACCCGCGCCCTCTCACGTACGCTCCCCCTAAAGCGTTGTCGTACCCTCACCTGGACCCTAAACCGTCCCCGTCCCCTAACCCTAACCCTAGCCCGAACCCTAACCCTAACCCTTCCCCGAAGCCTGACCCTCACCCGTCCCCTAATCCTAACCCGTACGCTGACGCTAACCCGCGCCCTCTCACGTACGCTCCCCCTAAAGCGTTGTCGTACCCTCACCTGGACCCTAAACCGTCCCCGTCCCCTAACCCTAACCCTAGCCCGAACCCTAACCCTAACCCTTCCCCGAAGCCTGACCCTCACCCGTCCCCTAATGCTAACCCGTACGCTGACGCTAAACCGCGCCCTCACACGTACGCTCCCCCTAAAGCGTTGTCGTACCCTCACCTGGACCCTAAACCGTCCCCGTCCCCTAACCCTAACCCTAGCCCGAACCCTAACCCTAACACTTCCCCGAAGCCTGACCCTCACCCGTCCCCTAATCCTAACCCGTACGCTGATACTAACCCGCGCCCTCACACGTACGCTCCCCCTAAAGCGTTGTCGTACCCTCACCTGGACCCTAAACCGTCCCCGTCCCCTAACCCTAATCCTAGCCCGAACCCTAACCCTAACCCTTCCCCGAAGCCTGACCCTCACCCGTCCCCTAATCCTAGCCCGTACGCTGAAGCTAATCCGCGGCCTCACACGTACGCTCCCCCTAAAGCGTTGTCGTACCCTCACCTGGACCCTAAATCGTCCCCATCCCCTAACCTTAACCCTAGCCCGAACCCTAACCCTAACCCTTCCCCGAAGCCTGACCCTCACCCGTCCCCTAATCCTAGCCCGTACGCTGAAACTAATCCGCGCCCTCAAACGTACGCGCCCCCTAAAGCGTTGTCGTACCCTCACCTGGACCCTAAACCGTCCCCGTCCCCTAACCCTAACCCTAGCCCGAACCCTAACCCTAACTCTTCCCCGAAGCCTGACCCTCACCCGTCCCCTAATCCTAACCCGTACGCTGACGCTAACCCGCGGCCTCACACGTACGCTCCCCCTAAAGCGTTGTCGTACCCTCACCTGGACCCTAAATCGTCCCCGTCCCCTAACCTCAACCCTAGCCCGAACCCTAACCCTAACCCTTCCCCGAAGCCTGACCCTCACCCGTCCCCTAATCCTAGCCCGTACGCTGAAACTAATCTGCGCCCTCAAACGTACGCGCCCCCTAAAGCGTTGTCGTACCCTCACCTGGACCATAAACCGTCCCCGTCCCCTAACCCTAACCCTAGCCCGAACCCTAACCCTAACCCTTCCTCGAAGCCTGACCCTCACCCGTCCCCTAATCCTAACCCGTACGCTGACGCTAAACCGCGACCTCACACGTACGCTCCCCCTAAAGCGTTGTCGTACCCTCACCTGGACCCTAAACCGTCCCCGTCCCCTAACCCTAACCCTAGCCCGAACCCTAACCCTAACCCTTCCCCGAAGCCTGACCCTCACCCGTCCCCTAATCCTAACCCGTACGCTGATATTAACCCGCGCCCTCACACGTACGCTCCCCCTAAAGCGTTGTCGTACCCTCACCTGGACCCTAAACCGTCCCCGTCCCCTAACCCTAACCCTAGCCCGAACCCTAACCCTAACCCTTCCCCGAAGCCTGACCCTCACCCGTCCCCTAATCCTAACCCGTACGCTGACACTAAACCACGCCCTCACACGTACGCTCCCCCTAAAGCGTTGTCGTACCCTCACCTGGACCCTAAACCGTCCCCGTCCCCTAACCCTAACCCTAGTCCGAACCCTAACCCTAACCGTTCCCCGAAGCCTGACCCTCACCCGGCCCCTAATCCTAATCCGTACGCTGACGCTAACCCGCGCCCTGACACGTACGCTCCCCCTAAAGCGTTGTCGTACCCTCACCTGGACCCTAAACCGTCCCCGTCCCCTAACCCTAACCCTAGCCCGAACCCTAACCCTAACCCTTCCCCGAAGCCTGACCCTCACCCGTCCCCTAATCCTAACCCGTACGCTGACACTAACCCGCGCCCTCACACGTACGCTCCCCCTAAAGCGTTGTCGTACACTCACCTGGACCCTAAACCGTCCCTGTCCCCTAACCCTAACCCTAGCCCGCACCCTAACCCTAACCCTTCCCCGAAGCCTGACCCTCACCCGTCCCCTAATCCTAACCCGTACGCTGACACTAACCCGCGCCCTCACACGTACGCTCCCCCTAAAGCGTTGTCGTACCCTCACCTGGACCCGAAACCGTCCCCGTCCCCTAACCCTAACCCTACCCCGAACCCTAACCCTAACCCTTCCCCGAAGCCTGACCCTCACCCGTCCCCTAATCCTAACCCGTACACTGACACTAACCCACGCCCTCACACGTACGCTCCCCCTAAAGCGTTGTCGTACCCTCACCTGGACCCTAAACCGTCCCCGTCCCCTAACCCTAAACCTAGCCCGAACCCTAACCCTAACCTTTCCCCGAAGCCTGACCCTCACCAGTCCCCTAATCCTAACCCGTATGCAGACACTAACCCGCGCCCTCACACGTACGCTCCCCCTAAAGCGTTGTCGTACCCTCACCTGGACCCTAAACCGTCCCCGTCCCCTAACCCTAACCCTAGCCCGCACCCTAACCCTAACCCTTCCCCGAAGCCTGACCCTCACCCGTCCCCTAATCCTAACCCGTACGCTGACGCTAACCCGCGGCCTCACACGTACACTCCCCCTAAAGCGTTGTCGTACCCTCACCTGGACCCTAAATCGTCCCCGTCCCCTAACCTTAACCCTAGCCCGAACCCTAACCCTAACCCTTCCCCGAAGCCTGACCCTCACCCGTCCCCTAATCCTAGCCCGTACGCTGAGACTAATCCGCGCCCTCAAACGTACGCGCCCCCTAAAGAGTTGTCGTACCCTCACCTGGACCCTAAACCGTCCCCGTCCCCTAACCCTAACCCTAGCCCGAACCCTAACCCTAACCCTTCCCCGAAGCCTGACCCTCACCCGTCCCCTAATCCTAACCCGTACGCTGACGCTAACCCGCGCCCTCACACGTACGCTCCCCCTAAAGTGTTGTCGTACCCTCACCTGGACCCTAAACCGTCCCCGTCCCCTACCCCTAACCCTAGCCCGAACCCTAACCCTAACCCTTCCCCGAAGCCTGACCCTCACACGTCCCCTAATCCTAACCCGTACGCTGACACTAACCCGCGCCCTCACACGTACGCTCCCCCGAAAGCGTTGTCGTACCCTCACCTGGACCCTAAACCGTCCCCGTCCCCTAACCCTAACCCTAGCCCGAACCCTAACCCTAACCCTTCCCCGAAGCCTGACCCTCACCCGTCCCCTAATCCTAACCCGTACGCTGACACTAACCCGCGCCCTCACACGTACGCTCCCCCTAAAGCGTTGTCGTACCCTCACCTGGACACTAAACCGTCCCCGTCCCCTAACCCTAACCCTAGCCCGAACCCTAAACCTAACCCTTCCCCGAAGCCTGACCCTCACCCGTCCCCTAATCCTAACCCGTACACTGACACTAACCCACGCCCTCACACGTACGCTCCCCCTAAAGCGTTGTCGTACCCTCACCTGGACCCTAAACCGTCCCCGTCCCCTAACCCTAACCCTAGCCCGAACCCTAACCCTAACCCTTCCCCGAAGCCTGACCCTCACCCGTCCCCTAATCCTAACCCGTACGCTGACACTAACCCGCGCCCTCACACGTACGCTCCCCCAAAGCGCTGTCGTACCCTCACCTGGACCCTAAACCGTCCCCGTCCCCTAAACCTAACCCTAGCCCGAACCCTAACCCTAACCCTTCCCCGAAGCCTGACCCTCACCCGTCCCCTAATCCTAACCCGTACGCTGACGCTAACCCGCGGCCTCACACGTACGCTCCCCCTAAAGCGTTGTCGTACCCTCACCTGGACCCTAAATCGTCCCCGTCCCCTAACCCTAACCCTACCCCGAACCCTAACCCTAACCCTTCCCCGAAGCCTGACCCTCACCCGTCCCCTAATCCTAGCCCGTACGCTGAGACTAATCCGCGCCCTCAAACGTACGCGCCCCCTAAAGCGTTGTCGTACCCTCACCTGGACCCTAAATCGTCCCCGTCCCCGTCCCCTAACCCTACCCCGAACCCTAACCCTAACCCTTCCCCGAAGCCTGACCCTCTCCCGTCCCCTATTCCTAACCCGTACGCTGACGCTAACCCGCGCCCTCTCACGTACGCTCCCCCTAAAGCGTTGTCGTACCCTCACCTGGACCCTAAACCGTCCCCGTCCCCTAACCCTAACCCTAGCCCGAACCCTAACCCTAACCCTTCCCCGAAGCCTGACCCTCACCCGTCCCCTAATCCTAACCCGTACGCTGACGCTAACCCGCGCCCTCTCACGTACGCTCCCCCTAAAGCGTTGTCGTACCCTCACCTGGACCCTAAACCGTCCCCGTCCCCTAACCCTAACCCTAGCCCGAACCCTAACCCTAACCCTTCCCCGAAGCCTGACCCTCACCCGTCCCCTAATGCTAACCCGTACGCTGACGCTAAACCGCGCCCTAACACGTACGCTCCCCCTAAAGCGTTGTCGTACCCTCACCTGGACCCTAAACCGTCCCCGTCCCCTAACCCTAACCCTAGCCCGAACCCTAACCCTAACACTTCCCCGAAGCCTGACCCTCACCCGTCCCCTAATCCTAACCCGTACGCTGATACTAACCCGCGCCCTCACACGTACGCTCCCCCTAAAGCGTTGTCGTACCCTCACCTGGACCCTAAACCGTCCCCGTCCCCTAACCCTAACCCTAGCCCGAACCCTAACCCTAACCCTTCCCCGAAGCCTGACCCTCACCCGTCCCCTAATCCTAGCCCGTACGCTGAAACTAATCCGCGGCCTCACACGTACGCTCCCCCTAAAGCGTTGTCGTACCCTCACCTGGACCCTAAATCGTCCCCGTCCCCTAACCTTAACCCTAGCCCGAACCCTAACCCTAACCCTTCCCCGAAGCCTGACCCTCACCCGTCCCCTAATCCTAGCCCGTACGCTGAAACTAATCCGCGCCCTCAAACGTACGCGCCCCCTAAAGCGTTGTCGTACCCTCACCTGGACCCTAAACCGTCCCCGTCCCCTAACCCTATCCCTAGCCCGAACCCTAACCCTAACCCTTCCCCGAAGCCTGACCCTCACCCGTCCCCTAATCCTAACCCGTACGCTGACGCTAAACCGCGCCCTCACACGTACGCTCCCCCTAAAGCGTTGTCGTACCCTCACCTGGACCCTAAACCGTCCCCGTCCCCTAACCCTAACCCTAGCCCGAACCCTAACCCTAACCCTTCCCCGAAGCCTGACCCTCACCCGTCCCCTAATCCTAACCCGTACGCTGATACTAACCCGCGCCCTCACACGTACGCTTCCCCTAAAGCGTTGTCGTACCCTCACCTGGACCCTAAACCGTCCCCGTCCGCTAACCCTAACCCTAGCCCGAACCGTAACCCTAACCCTTCCCCGAAGCCTGACCCTCACCCGTCCCCTAATCCTAATCCGTACGCTGACACTAACCCGCGCCCTCACACGTACGCTCCCCCTAAAGCGTTGTCGTACCCTCACCTGGACCCTAAACCGTCCCCGTCCCCTAACCCTAACCCTAGCCCGAACCCTAACCCTAACCGTTCCCCGAAGCCTGACCCTCACCCGGCCCCTAATCCTAATCCGTACGCTGACGCTAACCCGCGCCCTGACACGTACGCTCCCCCTAAAGCGTTGTCGTACCCTCACCTGGACCCTAAACCGTCCCCGTCCCCTAACCCTAACCCTAGCCCGAACCCTAACCCTAACCCTTCCCCGAAGCCTGACCCTCACCCGTCCCCTAATCCTAACCCGTACGCTGACACTAACCCGCGCCCTCACACGTACGCTCCCCCTAAAGCGTTGTCGTACACTCACCTGGACCCTAAACCGTCCCCGTCCCCTAACCATAACCCTAGCCCGCACCCTAACCCTAACCCTTCCCCGAAGCCTGACCCTCACCCGTCCCCTAATCCTAACCCGTACGCTGACACTAACCCGCGCCCTCACACGTACGCTCCCCCTAAAGCGTTGTCGTACCCTCAGCTGGACCCTAAACCGTCCCCGTCCCCTAACCCTAACCCTAGCCCGCACCCTAACCCTAACCCTTCCCCGAAGCCTGACCCTCACCCGTCCCCTAATCCTAACCCGTACGCTGACACTAACCCGCGCCCTCACACGTACGCTCCCCCTAAAGCGTTGTCGTACCCTCACCTGGACCCGAAACCGTCCCCGTCCCCTAACCCTAACCCTACCCCGAACCCTAACCCTAACCCTTCCCCGAAGCCTGACCCTCACCCGTCCCCTAATCCTAACCCGTACACTGACACTAACCCACGCCCTCACATGTACGCTCCCCCTAAAGCGTTGTCGTACCCTCACCTGGACCCTAAACCGTCCCCGTCCCCTAACCCTAAACCTAGCCCGAACCCTAACCCTAACCCTTCCCCGAAGCCTGACCCTCACCAGTCCCCTAATCCTAACCCGTATGCAGACACTAACCCGCGCCCTCACACGTACGCTCCCCCTAAAGCGTTGTCGTACCCTCACCTGGACCCTAAACCGTCCCCGTCCCCTAACCCTAACCCTAGCCCGCACCCTAACCCTAACTCTTCCCCGAAGCCTGACCCTCACCCGTCCCCTAATCCTAACCCGTAAGCTGACGCTAACCCGTGCCCTCACACGTACGCTCCCCCTAAAGCGTTGTCGTACCCTCACCTGGACCCTAAACCGTCCCCGTCCCCTAACCCTAACCCTAGCCCGAACCCTAACCCTAACCCTTCCCCGAAGCCTGACCCTCACCCGTCCCCTATTCCTAAACCGTACGCTGACGCTAATCCGCGCCCTCACACGTACGCTCCCCCTAAAGCGTTGTCGTACCCTCACCTGGACCCTAAACCGTCCCCGTCCCCTAACCCTAACCCTAGCTCGAACCCTAACCCTAACCCTTCCCCGAAGCCTGACCCTCACCCGTCCCCTAATCCTAACCCGTACGCTGACACTAACCCGCGCCCTCACACGTACGCTCCCCCTAAAGCGTTGTCGTACCCTCACCTGGACCCTAAACCGTCCCCGTCCCCTAACCCTAACCCTACCCCGAACCCTAACCCTAACCCTTCCCCGAAGCCTGACCCTCACCCGTCCCCTAATCCTAATCCGTACGCTGACGCTAACCCGCGCCCTGACACGTACGCTCCCCCTAAAGCGTTGTCGTACCCTCACCTGGACCCTAAACCGTCCCCGTCCCCTAACCCTAACCCTAGCCCGAACCCTAACCCTAACCCTTCCCCGAAGCCTGACCCTCACCCGCCCCTAATCCTAACCCGTACGCTGACACTAACCCGCGCCCTCACACGTACGCTCCCCCTAAAGCGTTGTCGTACACTCACCTTGACCCTAAACCGTCCCCGTCCCCTAACCCTAACCCTAGCCCGCACCCTAACCCTAACCCTTCCCCGAAACCTGACCCTCACCCGTCCCCTAATCCTAACCCGTACGCTGACACTAACCGCGCCCTCACACGTACGCTGCCCCTAAAGCGTTGTCGTACCCTCACCTGGACCCTAAACCGTCCCCGTCCCCTAACACTAACCCTAGCCCGAACCCTAACCCTAACCCTTCCCCGAAGCCTGACCCTCACCCGTCCCCTATTCCTAACCCGTACGCTGACACTAACCCGCGCCCTCACACGTACGCTCCCCCTAAAGCGTTGTCGTACCCTCACCTGGACCCGAAACCGTCCCCGTCCCCTAAACCTAACCCTAGCCCGAACCCTAACCCTAACCCTTCCCCGAAGCCAGACCCTCACCCGTCCCCTAATCCTAACCCGTACGCTGACACTAACCCGCGCCCTCACACGTACGCTCCCCCTAAAGCGTTGTCGTACACTCACCTGGACCCTAAACCGTCCCTGTCCCCTAACCCTAACCCTAGCCCGCACCCTAACCCAAACCCTTCCCCGAAGCCTGACCCTCACCCGTTCCCTAATCCTAACCCGTACGCTGACACTAACCCGCGCCCTCACACGTACGCTCCCCCTAAAGCGTTGTCGTACCCTCACCTGGACCCTAAACCGTCCCCGTCCCCTACCCCTAACCCTAGCCTGAACCCTAACCCTAACCCTTCCCCGAAGCCTGACCCTCACCCGTCCCCTAATCCTAACCCGTACGCTGACACTAACCCGCGCCCTCACACGTACTCTCCCGCTAAAGCGTTGTCGTAACCTCACCTGCACCTTAAATCGTCCCCGTCCCCTAACCTTAACCCTAGCCCGAACCCTAACCCTAACCCTTCCCCGAAGCCTGACCCTCACCCGTCCCCTAATCCTAGCCCGTACGCTGAAACTAATCCGCGCCCTCAAACGTACGCGCCCCCTAAAGCGTTGTCGTACCCTCACCTGGACCCTAAACCGTCCCCGTCCCCTAACCCTAACCCTAGCCCGAACCCTAACCCTAACCCTTCCCCGAAGCCTGACCCTCACCCGTCACCTAATCCTAACCCGTACGCTGACGCTAACCCGCGCCCTCACACGTACGCTCCCCCTAAAGCGTTGTCGTACCCTCACCTGGACCCTAAACCGTCCCCGTCCCCTACCCCTAACCCTAGCCCGAACCCTAACCCTAACCCTTCCCCGAAGCCTGACCCTCACCCGTCCCCTAATCCTAACCCGTACGCTGACACTAACCCGCGCCCTCACACGTAGGCTCCCCCTAAAGCGTTGTCGTACCCTCACCTGGACCCTAAACCGTCCCCGTCCCCTAACCCTAACCCTAGCCCGAACCCTAACCCTAACCCTTCCCCGAAACCTGACCCTCACCCGTCCCATAATCCTAACCCGTACGCTGACACTAACCCGCGCCCTCACACGTACGCTCCCCCTAAAGCGTTGTCGTACCCTCACCTGGACCCTAAACCGTCCTCGTCCCCTAACCCTAACCCTAGCCCGAACCCTAACCCTAACCCTTCCCCGAAGCCTGACCCTCACCCGTCCCCTAATCCTAGCCCGTACGCTGAGACTAATCCGCGCCCTCACACGTACGCTCCCTCAAAGCGCTGTCGTACCCTCACCTGGACCCTAAACCGTCCCCGTCCCCTAACCCTAACCCTAGCCCGAACCCTAACCCTAACCCTTCCCCGAAGCCTGAACCTCACCCGTCCCCTAATCCTAATCCGTACGCTGACGCTAACCCACGCCCTCACACGTATGCTCCCCCTAAAGCGTTGTCGTACCCTTACCTGGACCCTAAACCTTCCCCGTCCCCTAACCCTAACCCTAGCCCGAACCCTAACCCTAACCCTTCCCCGAAGCCTGACCCTCACCCGTCCCCTAGTCCTAACCCGTACGCTGACGCTAAACCGCGCCCTCACACGTACGCTCCCCCTGAAGCGTTGTCGTACCCTCCCCTGGACCCTAAACCGTCCCCGTCCCCTAACCCTAACCCTAGCTCGAACCCTAACCCTAACCCTTCCCCGAAGCCTGACCCTCACCCGTCCCCTAATCCTAACCCGTACGCTGACACTAACCCGCGCCCTCACACGTACGCTCCCCCTAAAGCGTTGTCGTACCCTCACCTGGACCCTAAACCGTCCCCGTCCCCTAAACCTAACCCTAGCCCGAGCCCTAACCCTAACCCTTCCCCGAAGCCTGACCCTCACCCGTCCCCTAATCCTAACCCGTACGCTGACACTAACCCGCGCCCTCACACGTACGCTCCCCCTAAAGCGTTGTCGTACCCTCACCTGGACCCTAAACCGTCCCCGTCCCCTAACCCTAACCCTAGCCCGAACCCTAACCCTAACCCTTCCCCGAAGCCTGACCCTCACCCGTCCCCTAATCCTAATCCGTACGCTGACGCTAACCCGCGCCCTGACACGTACGCTCCCCCTAAAGCGTTGTCGTACCCTCACCTGGACCCTAAACCGTCCCCGTCCCCTAACACTAACCCTAGCCCGAACCCTAACCCTAACCCTTCTCTGAAGCCTGAACCTCACCCGTCCCCTATTCCTAACCCGTACGCTGACACTAACCCGCGCCCTCACACGTACGCTCCCCCTAAAGCATTGTCGTACCCTCACCTGGACCCGAAACCGTCCCCGTCCCCTAACCCTAACCCTAGCCCGAACCCTAACCCTAACCCTTCCCCGAAGCCTGACCCTCACGCGTCCCCTAATCCTAACCCGTACACTGACACCAACCCACGCCCTCACACGTACGCTCCCCCTAAAGCGTAGTCGTACCCTCACCTGGACCCTAAACCGTCCCCGTCCCCTAACCCTAAACCTAGCTCGAACCCTAACCCTAACCCTTCCCCGAAGCCTGACCCTCACCCGTCCCCTAATCCTAACCCGTACGCAGACACTAACCCGCGCCCTCACACGTACGCTCCCCCTAAAGCGTTGTCGTACCCTCACCTGGACCCTAAACCGTCCCCGTCCCCTAACCCTAACCCTAGCCCGCACCCTAACCCTAACCCTTCCCCGAAGCCTGACCCTCACCCGTCCCCTAATCCTAACCCGTACGCTGACGCTAACCCGCGGCCTCACACGTACGCTCCCCCTAAAGCGTTGTCGTACCCTCACCTGGACCCTAAATCGTCCCCGTCCCCTAACCTTAACCCTAGCCCGAACCCTAACCCTAACCCTTCCCCGAAGCCTGACCCTCACCCGTCCCCTAATCCTAGCCCGTACGCTGAGACTAATCCGCGCCCTCAAACGTACGCGCCCCCTAAAGCGTTGTCGTACCCTCACCTGGGCCCTAAACCGTCCCCATCCCCTAACCCTAACCCTAGCCCGAACCCTAACCCTAACCATTCCCCGAAGCCTGACCCTCACCCGTCCCCTAATCCTAACCCGTACGCTGACGCTAACCCGCGCCCTCACACGTACGCTCCCCCTAAAGCGTTGTCGTACCCTCACCTGGACCCTAAACCGTCCCCGTCCCCTACCCCTAACCCTAGCCCGAACCCTAACCCTAACCCTTCCCCGAAGCCTGACCCTCACCCGTCCCCTAATCCTAACCCGTACGCTGACACTAACCCGCGCCCTCACACGTAGGCTCCCCCTAAAGCGTTGTCGTACCCTCACCTGGACCCTAAACCGTCCCCGTCCCCTAACCCTAACCCTAGCCCGAACCCTAACCCTAATCCTTCCCCGAAGCCTGACCCTCACCCGTCCCCTAATCCTAACCCGTACGCTGAAACTAACCCGCGCCTTCACACGTACGCTCCCCCTAAAGCGTTGTCGTACCCTCACCTGGACCCTAAACCGTCCTCGTCCCCTAACCCTAAACCTAGCCCGAACCCTAACCCTAACCCTTCCCCGAAGCCTGACCCTCACCCGTCCCCTAATCCTAGCCCGTACGCTGAGACTAATCCGCGCCCTCACACGTACACTCCCCCAAAGCGCTGTGGTACCCTCACCTGGACCCTAAACCGTCCCCGTCCCCTAACCCTAACCCTAGCCCGAACCCTAACCCTAACCCTTCCCCGAACCCTGAACCTCACCCGTCCCCTAATCCTAACCCGTACGCTGACACTAACCCGCGCCCTCACACGTACGCTCCCCCTAAAGCGTTGTCGTACCCTCACCTGGACACTAAACCGTCCCCGTCCCCTAACCCTAACCCTAGCCCGAACCCTCAACCTAACACTTCCCCGAAGCCTGACCCTCACCCGTCCCCTAATCCTAACCCGTACACTGACACTAACCCGCGCCCTCACACGTACGCTCCCCCTAAAGCGTTGTCGTACCCTCACCTGGACCCTAAACCGTCCCCGTCCCCTAACCCTAACCCTAGCCCGAACCCTAAACCTAACCCTTCCCCGAAGCCTGACCCTCACCCGTCCCCTAATCCTAACCCGTACACTGACACTAACCCGCGCCCTAACACGTACGCTCCCCCTAAAGCGTTGTCGTACCCTCACCTGGACCCTAAACCGTCCCCGTCCCCTACCCCTAACCCTAGCCCGAACCCTAACCCTAACCATTCCCCGAAGCCTGACCCTCACCCGTCCCCTAATCCTAACCTGTACGCTGACACTAACCCGCGCCCTCACACGAACGCTCCCCCTAAAGCGTTGTCGTACCCTCACCTGGACCCTAAACCGTCCCCGTCCCCTAACCCTAACCCTAGCCCGAACCCTAACCTTAACCCTTCCCCGAAGCCTGACCCTCACCCGTCCCCTAATCCTAACCCGTACGCTGACACTAACCCGCGCCCTCACACGTACGCTCCCCCTAAAGCGTTGTCGTACCCTCACCTGGACACTACACCGTCCCCGTCCCCTAACCCTAACCCTAGCCCGAACCCTAACCCTAACCCTTCCCCGAAGCCTGACCCTCACCCGTCCCCTAATCCTAACCCGTACGCTGACACTATCCCGCGCCCTCACATGTACGCTCCCCCAAAGCGCTGTCGTACCCTCACCTGGACCCTAAACCGTCCCCGTCCCCTAAACCTAACCCTAGCCCGAACCCTAACCCTAACCCTTCCCCGAAGCCTGACCCTCACCCGTCCCCTAATCCTAACCCGTACGCTGACGCTAACCCGCGGCCTCACACGTACGCTCCCCCTAAAGCGTTGTCGTACCCTCACCTGGACCCTAAATCGTCCCCGTCCCCTAACCCTAACCCTACCCCGAACCCTAACCCTAACCCTTCCCCGAAGCCTGACCCTCACCAGTCCCCTAATCCTAGCCCGTACGCTGAGACTAATCCGCGCCCTCAAACGTACGTGCCCCCTAAAGCGTTGTCGTACCCTCACCTGGACCCTAAACCGTCCCAGTCACCTAACCCTAACCCTAGCCCGAACCCTAACCCTAACCCTTCCCCGAAGCCTGACCCTCACCCGTCCCCTAATCCTAACCCGTACGCTGACGCTAACCCGCGCCCTCACACGTATGCTCCCCCTAAAGCGTTGTCGTACCCTCACCTGGACCCTAAACCGTCCCCGTCCCCTAACCCTAACCCTAGCCCGAACCCTAACCCTAACCCTTCCCCGAAGCCTGACCCTCACCCGTCCCCTAATCCTAATCCGTACGCTGACGCTAACCCGCGCCCTCACACGTACGCTCCCCCTAAAGCGTTGTCGTACCCTCACCTGGACCCTAAACCGTCCCCGTCCCCTAACCCTAACCCTAGCCCGAACCCTAACCCTAACCCTTCCCCGAAGCCGGACCCTCACCCGTCCCCTAATCCTAACCCGTACGCTGACACTAACCCGCGCCCTCACACGTACGCTCCCCCTAAAGCGTTGTCGTACCCTCACCTGGACCCTAAACCGTCCCAGTCACCTAACCCTAACCCTAGCCCGAACCCTAACCCTAACCCTTCCCCGAAGCCTGACCCTCACCCGTCCCCTAATCCTAACCCGTACGCTGACGCTAACCCGCGCCCTCACACGTATGCTCCCCCTAAAGCGTTGTCGTACCCTCACCTGGACCCTAAACCGTCCCCGTCCCCTAACCCTAACCCTAGCCCGAACCCTAACCCTAACCGTTCCCCGAAGCCTGACCCTCACCCGGCCCCTAATCCTAATCCGTACGCTGACGCTAACCCGCGCCCTGACACGTACGCTCCCCCTAAAGCGTTGTCGTACCCTCACCTGGACCCTAAACCGTCCCCGTCCCCTAACCCTAACCGTAGCCCGAACCCTAACCCTAACCCTTCCCCGAAGCCTGACCCTCACCCGTCCCCTAATCCTAACCCGTACGCTGACACTAACCCGCGCCCTCACACGTACGCTCCCCCTAAAGCGTTGTCGTACCCTCACCTGGACCCTAAACCGTCCCCGTCCCCTAACCCTAACCCTAGCCCGAACCCTAACCCTAACCCTTCCCCGAAGCCTGACCCTCACCCGTCCCCTAATCCTAACCCGTACGCTGACACTAACCCGCGCCCTCACACGTACGCTCCCCCTAAAGCGTTGTCGTACCCTCACCTGGACCCTAAACCGTCCCCGTCCCCTAAACCTAACCCTAGCCCGAGCCCTAACCCTAACCCTTCCCCGAAGCCTGACCCTCACCCGTCCCCTAATCCTAACCCGTACGCTGACACTAACCCGCGCCCTCACACGTACGCTCCCCCTAAAGCGTTGTCGTACCCTCACCTGGACCCTAAACCGTCCCCGTCCCCTAACCCTAACCCTAGCCCGAACCCTAACCCTAACCCTTCCCCGAAGCCTGACCCTCACCCGTCCCCTAATCCTAATCCGTACGCTGACGCTAACCCGCGCCCTGACACGTACGCTCCCCCTAAAGCGTTGTCGTACCCTCACCTGGACCCTAAACCGTCCCCGTCCCCTAACACTAACCCTAGCCCGAACCCTAACCCTAACCCTTCTCTGAAGCCTGAACCTCACCCGTCCCCTATTCCTAACCCGTACGCTGACACTAACCCGCGCCCTCACACGTACGCTCCCCCTAAAGCATTGTCGTACCCTCACCTGGACCCGAAACCGTCCCCGTCCCCTAACCCTAACCCTAGCCCGAACCCTAACCCTAACCCTTCCCCGAAGCCTGACCCTCACGCGTCCCCTAATCCTAACCCGTACACTGACACCAACCCACGCCCTCACACGTACGCTCCCCCTAAAGCGTAGTCGTACCCTCACCTGGACCCTAAACCGTCCCCGTCCCCTAACCCTAAACCTAGCCCGAACCCTAACCCTAACCCTTCCCCGAAGCCTGACCCTCACCCGTCCCCTAATCCTAACCCGTACGCAGACACTAACCCGCGCCCTCACACGTACGCTCCCCCTAAAGCGTTGTCGTACCCTCACCTGGACCCTAAACCGTCCCCGTCCCCTAACCCTAACCCTAGCCCGCACCCTAACCCTAACCCTTCCCCGAAGCCTGACCCTCACCCGTCCCCTAATCCTAACCCGTACGCTGACGCTAACCCGCGGCCTCACACGTACGCTCCCCCTAAAGCGTTGTCGTACCCTCACCTGGACCCTAAATCGTCCCCGTCCCCTAACCTTAACCCTAGCCCGAACCCTAACCCTAACCCTTCCCCGAAGCCTGACCCTCACCCGTCCCCTAATCCTAGCCCGTACGCTGAGACTAATCCGCGCCCTCAAACGTACGCGCCCCCTAAAGCGTTGTCGTACCCTCACCTGGGCCCTAAACCGTCCCCATCCCCTAACCCTAACCCTAGCCCGAACCCTAACCCTAACCATTCCCCGAAGCCTGACCCTCACCCGTCCCCTAATCCTAACCCGTACGCTGACGCTAACCCGCGCCCTCACACGTACGCTCCCCCTAAAGCGTTGTCGTACCCTCACCTGGACCCTAAACCGTCCCCGTCCCCTACCCCTAACCCTAGCCCGAACCCTAACCCTAACCCTTCCCCGAAGCCTGACCCTCACCCGTCCCCTAATCCTAACCCGTACGCTGACACTAACCCGCGCCCTCACACGTAGGCTCCCCCTAAAGCGTTGTCGTACCCTCACCTGGACCCTAAACCGTCCCCGTCCCCTAACCCTAACCCTAGCCCGAACCCTAACCCTAATCCTTCCCCGAAGCCTGACCCTCACCCGTCCCCTAATCCTAACCCGTACGCTGAAACTAACCCGCGCCTTCACACGTACGCTCCCCCTAAAGCGTTGTCGTACCCTCACCTGGACCCTAAACCGTCCTCGTCCCCTAACCCTAAACCTAGCCCGAACCCTAACCCTAACCCTTCCCCGAAGCCTGACCCTCACCCGTCCCCTAATCCTAGCCCGTACGCTGAGACTAATCCGCGCCCTCACACGTACACTCCCCCAAAGCGCTGTCGTACCCTCACCTGGACCCTAAACCGTCCCCGTCCCCTAACCCTAACCCTAGCCCGAACCCTAACCCTAACCCTTCCCCGAACCCTGAACCTCACCCGTCCCCTAATCCTAACCCGTACGCTGACACTAACCCGCGCCCTCACACGTACGCTCCCCCTAAAGCGTTGTCGTACCCTCACCTGGACACTAAACCGTCCCCGTCCCCTAACCCTAACCCTAGCCCGAACCCTCAACCTAACACTTCCCCGAAGCCTGACCCTCACCCGTCCCCTAATCCTAACCCGTACACTGACACTAACCCGCGCCCTCACACGTACGCTCCCCCTAAAGCGTTGTCGTACCCTCACCTGGACCCTAAACCGTCCCCGTCCCCTAACCCTAACCCTAGCCCGAACCCTAAACCTAACCCTTCCCCGAAGCCTGACCCTCACCCGTCCCCTAATCCTAACCCGTACACTGACACTAACCCGCGCCCTCACACGTACGCTCCCCCTAAAGCGTTGTCGTACCCTCACCTGGACCCTAAACCGTCCCCGTCCCCTACCCCTAACCCTAGCCCGAACCCTAACCCTAACCATTCCCCGAAGCCTGACCCTCACCCGTCCCCTAATCCTAACCTGTACGCTGACACTAACCCGCGCCCTCACACGAACGCTCCCCCTAAAGCGTTGTCGTACCCTCACCTGGACCCTAAACCGTCCCCGTCCCCTAACCCTAACCCTAGCCCGAACCCTAACCTTAACCCTTCCCCGAAGCCTGACCCTCACCCGTCCCCTAATCCTAACCCGTACGCTGACACTAACCCGCGCCCTCACACGTACGCTCCCCCTAAAGCGTTGTCGTACCCTCACCTGGACACTACACCGTCCCCGTCCCCTAACCCTAACCCTAGCCCGAACCCTAACCCTAACCCTTCCCCGAAGCCTGACCCTCACCCGTCCCCTAATCCTAACCCGTACGCTGACACTATCCCGCGCCCTCACATGTACGCTCCCCCAAAGCGCTGTCGTACCCTCACCTGGACCCTAAACCGTCCCCGTCCCCTAAACCTAACCCTAGCCCGAACCCTAACCCTAACCCTTCCCCGAAGCCTGACCCTCACCCGTCCCCTAATCCTAACCCGTACGCTGACGCTAACCCGCGGCCTCACACGTACGCTCCCCCTAAAGCGTTGTCGTACCCTCACCTGGACCCTAAATCGTCCCCGTCCCCTAACCCTAACCCTACCCCGAACCCTAACCCTAACCCTTCCCCGAAGCCTGACCCTCACCAGTCCCCTAATCCTAGCCCGTACGCTGAGACTAATCCGCGCCCTCAAACGTACGTGCCCCCTAAAGCGTTGTCGTACCCTCACCTGGACCCTAAACCGTCCCAGTCACCTAACCCTAACCCTAGCCCGAACCCTAACCCTAACCCTTCCCCGAAGCCTGACCCTCACCCGTCCCCTAATCCTAACCCGTACGCTGACGCTAACCCGCGCCCTCACACGTATGCTCCCCCTAAAGCGTTGTCGTACCCTCACCTGGACCCTAAACCGTCCCCGTCCCCTAACCCTAACCCTAGCCCGAACCCTAACCCTAACCCTTCCCCGAAGCCTGACCCTCACCCGTCCCCTAATCCTAATCCGTACGCTGACGCTAACCCGCGCCCTCACACGTACGCTCCCCCTAAAGCGTTGTCGTACCCTCACCTGGACCCTAAACCGTCCCCGTCCCCTAACCCTAACCCTAGCCCGAACCCTAACCCTAACCCTTCCCCGAAGCCGGACCCTCACCCGTCCCCTAATCCTAACCCGTACGCTGACACTAACCCGCGCCCTCACACGTACGCTCCCCCTAAAGCGTTGTCGTACCCTCACCTGGACCCTAAACCGTCCCAGTCACCTAACCCTAACCCTAGCCCGAACCCTAACCCTAACCCTTCCCCGAAGCCTGACCCTCACCCGTCCCCTAATCCTAACCCGTACGCTGACGCTAACCCGCGCCCTCACACGTATGCTCCCCCTAAAGCGTTGTCGTACCCTCACCTGGACCCTAAACCGTCCCCGTCCCCTAACCCTAACCCTAGCCCGAACCCTAACCCTAACCGTTCCCCGAAGCCTGACCCTCACCCGGCCCCTAATCCTAATCCGTACGCTGACGCTAACCCGCGCCCTGACACGTACGCTCCCCCTAAAGCGTTGTCGTACCCTCACCTGGACCCTAAACCGTCCCCGTCCCCTAACCCTAACCGTAGCCCGAACCCTAACCCTAACCCTTCCCCGAAGCCTGACCCTCACCCGTCCCCTAATCCTAACCCGTACGCTGACACTAACCCGCGCCCTCACACGTACGCTCCCCCTAAAGCGTTGTCGTACCCTCACCTGGACCCTAAACCGTCCCCGTCCCCTAACCCTAACCCTAGCCCGAACCCTAACCCTAACCCTTCCCCGAAGCCTGACCCTCACCCGTCCCCTAATCCTAACCCGTACGCTGACACTAACCCGCGCCCTCACACGTACGCTCCCCCTAAAGCGTTGTCGTACCCTCACCTGGACCCGAAACCGTCCCCGTCCCCTAACCCTAACCCTAGCCCGAACCCTAACCCTAACCCTTCCCCGAAGCCTGAACCTCACCCGTCCCCTAATCCTAACCCGTACACTGACACTAACCCACGCCCTCACACGTACTCTCCCCCTAAAGCGTTGTCGTACCCTCACCTGGACCCTAAACCGTCCCCGTCCCCTAACCCTAAACCTAGCCCGAACCCTAACCCTAACCTTTCCCCGAAGCCTGACCCTCACCAGTCCCCTAATCCTAACCCGTATGCAGACACTAACCCGCGCCCTCACACGTACGCTCCCCCTAAAGCGTTGTCGTACCCTCACCTGGACCCTAAACCGTCCCCGTCCCCTAACCCTAACCCTAGCCCGAACCCTAACCCTAACCCTTCCCCGAAGCCTGACCCTCACCCGTCCCCTAATCCTAACCCGTACGCTGACGCTAACCCGCGGCCTCACACGTACGCTCCCCCTAAAGCGTTGTCGTACCCTCACCTGGACCCTAAATCGTCCCCGTCCCCTAACCTTAACCCTAGCCCGAACCCTAACCCTAACCCTTCCCCGAAGCCTGACCCTCACCCGTCCCCTAATCCTAGCCCGTACGCTGAGACTAATCCGCGCCCTCAAACGTACGCGCCCCCTAAAGCGTTGTCGTACCCTCACCTGGACCCTAAATCGTCCCCGTCCCCGTCCCCTAACCCTACCCCGTACCCTAACCCTAACCCTTCCCCGAAGCCTGACCCTCTCCCGTCCCCTATTCCTAACCCGTACGCTGACGCTAACCCGCGCCCTCTCACGTACGCTCCCCCTAAAGCGTTGTCGTACCCTCACCTGGACCCTAAACCGTCCCCGTCCCCTAACCCTAACCCTAGCCCGAACCCTAACCCTAACCCTTCCCCGAAGCCTGACCCTCACCCGTCCCCTAATCCTAACCCGTACGCTGACGCTAACCCGCGCCCTCTCACGTACGCTCCCCCTAAAGCGTTGTCGTACCCTCACCTGGACCCTAAACCGTCCCCGTCCCCTAACCCTAACCCTAGCACGAACCCTAACCCTAACCCTTCCCCGAAGCCTGACCCTCACCCGTCCCCTAATGCTAACCCGTACGCTGACGCTAACCCGCGCCCTCACACGTACGCTCCCCCTAAAGCGTTGTCGTACCCTCACCTGGACCCTAAACCGTCCCCGTCCCCTAACCCTAACCCTAGCCCGAACCCTAACCCTAACCCTTCCCCGAAGCCTGACCCTCACCCGTCCCCTAATCCTAGCCCGTACGCTGAAACTAATCCGCGGCCTCACACGTACGCTCCCCCTAAAGCGTTGTCGTACCCTCACCTGGACCCTAAATCGTCCCCGTCCCCTAACCTTAACCCTAGCCCGAACCCTAACCCTAACCCTTCCCCGAAGCCTGACCCTCACCCGTCCCCTAATCCTAGCCCGTACGCTGAAACTAATCCGCGCCCTCAAACGTACGCGCCCCCTAAAGCGTTGTCGTACCCTCACCTGGACCCTAAACCGTCCCCGTCCCCTAACCCTAACCCTAGCCCGAACCCTAACCCTAACCCTTCCCCGAAGCCTGACCCTCACCCGTCCCCTAATCCTAACCCGTACGCTGACGCTAAACCGCGCCCTCACACGTACGCTCCCCCTAAAGCGTTGTCGTACCCTCACCTGGACCCTAAACCGTCCCCGTCCCCTAACCCTAACCCTAGCCCGAACCCTAACCCTAACCCTTCCCCGAAGCCTGACCCTCACCCGTCCCCTAATCCTAACCCGTACGCTGATACTAACCCGCGCCCTCACACGTACGCTTCCCCTAAAGCGTTGTCGTACCCTCACCTGGACCCTAAACCGTCCCCGTCCGCTAACCCTAACCCTAGCCCGAACCGTAACCCTAACCCTTCCCCGAAGCCTGACCCTCACCCGTCCCCTAATCCTAATCCGTACGCTGACACTAACCCGCGCCCTCACACGTACGCTCCCCCTAAAGCGTTGTCGTACCCTCACCTGGACCCTAAACCGTCCCCGTCCCCTAACCCTAACCCTAGCCCGAACCCTAACCCTAACCGTTCCCCGAAGCCTGACCCTCACCCGGCCCCTAATCCTAATCCGTACGCTGACGCTAACCCGCGCCCTGACACGTACGCTCCCCCTAAAGCGTTGTCGTACCCTCACCTGGACCCTAAACCGTCCCCGTCCCCTAACCCTAACCCTAGCCCGAACCCTAACCCTAACCCTTCCCCGAAGCCTGACCCTCACCCGTCCCCTAATCCTAACCCGTACGCTGACACTAACCCGCGCCCTCACACGTACGCTCCCCCTAAAGCGTTGTCGTACACTCACCTGGACCCTAAACCGTCCCCGTCCCCTAACCATAACCCTAGCCCGCACCCTAACCCTAACCCTTCCCCGAAGCCTGACCCTCACCCGTCCCCTAATCCTAACCCGTACGCTGACACTAACCCGCGCCCTCACACGTACGCTCCCCCTAAAGCGTTGTCGTACCCTCAGCTGGACCCTAAACCGTCCCCGTCCCCTAACCCTAACCCTAGCCCGCACCCTAACCCTAACCCTTCCCCGAAGCCTGACCCTCACCCGTCCCCTAATCCTAACCCGTACGCTGACACTAACCCGCGCCCTCACACGTACGCTCCCCCTAAAGCGTTGTCGTACCCTCACCTGGACCCGAAACCGTCCCCGTCCCCTAACCCTAACCCTACCCCGAACCCTAACCCTAACCCTTCCCCGAAGCCTGACCCTCACCCGTCCCCTAATCCTAACCCGTACACTGACACTAACCCACGCCCTCACATGTACGCTCCCCCTAAAGCGTTGTCGTACCCTCACCTGGACCCTAAACCGTCCCCGTCCCCTAACCCTAAACCTAGCCCGATCCCTAACCCTAACCCTTCCCCGAAGCCTGACCCTCACCAGTCCCCTAATCCTAACCCGTATGCAGACACTAACCCGCGCCCTCACACGTACGCTCCCCCTAAAGCGTTGTCGTACCCTCACCTGGACCCTAAACCGTCCCCGTCCCCTAACCCTAACACTAGCCCGCACCCTAACCCTAACTCTTCACCGAAGCCTGACCCTCACCCGTCCCCTAATCCTAACCCGTAAGCTGACGCTAACCCGTGCCCTCACACGTACGCTCCCCCTAAAGCGTTGTCGTACCCTCACCTGGACCCTAAACCGTCCCCGTCCCCTAACCCTAACCCTAGCCCGAACCCTAACCCTAACCCTTCCCCGAAGCCTGACCCTCACCCGTCCCCTATTCCTAAACCGTACGCTGACGCTAATCCGCGCCCTCACACGTACGCTCCCCCTAAAGCTTTGTCGTACCCTCACCTGGACCCTAAACCGTCCCCGTCCCCTAACCCTAACCCTAGCTCGAACCCTAACCCTAACCCTTCCCCGAAGCCTGACCCTCACCCGTCCCCTAATCCTAACCCGTACGCTGACACTAACCCGCGCCCTCACACGTACGCTCCCCCTAAAGCGTTGTCGTACCCTCACCTGGACCCTAAACCGTCCCCGTCCCCTAACCCTAACCCTACCCCGAACCCTAACCCTAACCCTTCCCCGAAGCCTGACCCTCACCCGTCCCCTAATCCTAATCCGTACGCTGACGCTAACCCGCGCCCTGACACGTACGCTCCCCCTAAAGCGTTGTCGTACCCTCACCTGGACCCTAAACCGTCCCCGTCCCCTAACCCTAACCCTAGCCCGAACCCTAACCCTAACCCTTCCCCGAAGCCTGACCCTCACCCGCCCCTAATCCTAACCCGTACGCTGACACTAACCCGCGCCCTCACACGTACGCTCCCCCTAAAGCGTTGTCGTACACTCACCTGGACCCTAAACCGTCCCCGTCCCCTAACCCTAACCCTAGCCCGCACCCTAACCCTAACCCTTCCCCGAAACCTGACCCTCACCCCTCCCCTAATCCTAACCCGTACGCTGACACTAACCGTGCCCTCACACGTACGCTGCCCCTAAAGCGTTGTCGTACCCTCACCTGGACCCTAAACCGTCCCCGTCCCCTAACACTAACCCTAGCCCGAACCCTAACCCTAACCCTTCCCCGAAGCCTGACCCTCACCCGTCCCCTATTCCTAACCCGTACGCTGACACTAACCCGCGCCCTCACACGTACGCTCCCCCTAAAGCGTTGTCGTACCCTCACCTGGACCCGAAACCGTCCCCGTCCCCTAAACCTAACCCTAGCCCGAACCCTAACCCTAACCCTTCCCCGAAGCCAGACCCTCACCCGTCCCCTAATCCTAACCCGTACGCTGACACTAACCCGCGCCCTCACACGTACGCTCCCCCTAAAGCGTTGTCGTACACTCACCTGGACCCTAAACCGTCCCTGTCCCCTAACCCTAACCCTAGCCCGCACCCTAACCCAAACCCTTCCCCGAAGCCTGACCCTCACCCGTTCCCTAATCCTAACCCGTACGCTGACACTAACCCGCGCCCTCACACGTACGCTCCCCCTAAAGCGTTGTCGTACCCTCACCTGGACCCTAAACCGTCCCCGTCCCCTACCCCTAACCCTAGCCTGAACCCTAACCCTAACCCTTCCCCGAAGCCTGACCCTCACCCGTCCCCTAATCCTAACCCGTACGCTGACACTAACCCGCGCCCTCACACGTACTCTCCCCCTAAAGCGTTGTCGTAACCTCACCTGCACCTTAAATCGTCCCCGTCCCCTAACCTTAACCCTAGCCCGAACCCTAACCCTAACCCTTCCCCGAAGCCTGACCCTCACCCGTCCCCTAATCCTAGCCCGTACGCTGAAACTAATCCGCGCCCTCAAACGTACGCGCCCCCTAAAGCGTTGTCGTACCCTCACCTGGACCCTAAACCGTCCCCGTCCCCTAACCCTAACCCTAGCCCGAACCCTAACCCTAACCCTTCCCCGAAGCCTGACCCTCACCCGTCACCTAATCCTAACCCGTACGCTGACGCTAACCCGCGCCCTCACACGTACGCTCCCCCTAAAGCGTTGTCGTACCCTCACCTGGACCCTAAACCGTCCCCGTCCCCTACCCCTAACCCTAGCCCGAACCCTAACCCTAACCCTTCCCCGAAGCCTGACCCTCACCCGTCCCCTAATCCTAACCCGTACGCTGACGCTAACCCGCGGCCTCACACGTACGCTCCCCCTAAAGCGTTGTCGTACCCTCACCTGGACCCTAAATCGTCCCCGTCCCCTAACCTTAACCCTAGCCCGAACCCTAACCCTAACCCTTCCCCGAAGCCTGACCCTCACCCGTCCCCTAATCCTAGCCCGTACGCTGAGACTAATCCGCGCCCTCAAACGTACGCGCCCCCTAAAGCGTTGTCGTACCCTCACCTGGACCCTAAATCGTCCCCGTCCCCGTCCCCTAACCCTACCCCGTACCCTAACCCTAACCCTTCCCCGAAGCCTGACCCTCTCCCGTCCCCTATTCCTAACCCGTACGCTGACGCTAACCCGCGCCCTCTCACGTACGCTCCCCCTAAAGCGTTGTCGTACCCTCACCTGGACCCTAAACCGTCCCCGTCCCCTAACCCTAACCCTAGCCCGAACCCTAACCCTAACCCTTCCCCGAAGCCTGACCCTCACCCGTCCCCTAATCCTAACCCGTACGCTGACGCTAACCCGCGCCCTCTCACGTACGCTCCCCCTAAAGCGTTGTCGTACCCTCACCTGGACCCTAAACCGTCCCCGTCCCCTAACCCTAACCCTAGCACGAACCCTAACCCTAACCCTTCCCCGAAGCCTGACCCTCACCCGTCCCCTAATGCTAACCCGTACGCTGACGCTAACCCGCGCCCTCACACGTACGCTCCCCCTAAAGCGTTGTCGTACCCTCACCTGGACCCTAAACCGTCCCCGTCCCCTAACCCTAACCCTAGCCCGAACCCTAACCCTAACCCTTCCCCGAAGCCTGACCCTCACCCGTCCCCTAATCCTAGCCCGTACGCTGAAACTAATCCGCGGCCTCACACGTACGCTCCCCCTAAAGCGTTGTCGTACCCTCACCTGGACCCTAAATCGTCCCCGTCCCCTAACCTTAACCCTAGCCCGAACCCTAACCCTAACCCTTCCCCGAAGCCTGACCCTCACCCGTCCCCTAATCCTAGCCCGTACGCTGAAACTAATCCGCGCCCTCAAACGTACGCGCCCCCTAAAGCGTTGTCGTACCCTCACCTGGACCCTAAACCGTCCCCGTCCCCTAACCCTAACCCTAGCCCGAACCATAACCCTAACCCTTCCCCGAAGCCTGACCCTCACCCGTCCCCTAATCCTAACCCGTACGCTGACGCTAAACCGCGCCCTCACACGTACGCTCCCCCTAAAGCGTTGTCGTACCCTCACCTGGACCCTAAACCGTCCCCGTCCCCTAACCCTAACCCTAGCCCGAACCCTAACCCTAACCCTTCCCCGAAGCCTGACCCTCACCCGTCCCCTAATCCTAACCCGTACGCTGATACTAACCCGCGCCCTCACACGTACGCTTCCCCTAAAGCGTTGTCGTACCCTCACCTGGACCCTAAACCGTCCCCGTCCGCTAACCCTAACCCTAGCCCGAACCGTAACCCTAACCCTTCCCCGAAGCCTGACCCTCACCCGTCCCCTAATCCTAATCCGTACGCTGACACTAACCCGCGCCCTCACACGTACGCTCCCCCTAAAGCGTTGTCGTACCCTCACCTGGACCCTAAACCGTCCCCGTCCCCTAACCCTAACCCTAGCCCGAACCCTAACCCTAACCGTTCCCCGAAGCCTGACCCTCACCCGGCCCCTAATCCTAATCCGTACGCTGACGCTAACCCGCGCCCTGACACGTACGCTCCCCCTAAAGCGTTGTCGTACCCTCACCTGGACCCTAAACCGTCCCCGTCCCCTAACCCTAACCCTAGCCCGAACCCTAACCCTAACCCTTCCCCGAAGCCTGACCCTCACCCGTCCCCTAATCCTAACCCGTACGCTGACACTAACCCGCGCCCTCACACGTACGCTCCCCCTAAAGCGTTGTCGTACACTCACCTGGACCCTAAACCGTCCCCGTCCCCTAACCATAACCCTAGCCCGCACCCTAACCCTAACCCTTCCCCGAAGCCTGACCCTCACCCGTCCCCTAATCCTAACCCGTACGCTGACACTAACCCGCGCCCTCACACGTACGCTCCCCCTAAAGCGTTGTCGTACCCTCAGCTGGACCCTAAACCGTCCCCGTCCCCTAACCCTAACCCTAGCCCGCACCCTAACCCTAACCCTTCCCCGAAGCCTGACCCTCACCCGTCCCCTAATCCTAACCCGTACGCTGACACTAACCCGCGCCCTCACACGTACGCTCCCCCTAAAGCGTTGTCGTACCCTCACCTGGACCCGAAACCGTCCCCGTCCCCTAACCCTAACCCTACCCCGAACCCTAACCCTAACCCTTCCCCGAAGCCTGACCCTCACCCGTCCCCTAATCCTAACCCGTACACTGACACTAACCCACGCCCTCACATGTACGCTCCCCCTAAAGCGTTGTCGTACCCTCACCTGGACCCTAAACCGTCCCCGTCCCCTAACCCTAAACCTAGCCCGATCCCTAACCCTAACCCTTCCCCGAAGCCTGACCCTCACCAGTCCCCTAATCCTAACCCGTATGCAGACACTAACCCGCGCCCTCACACGTACGCTCCCCCTAAAGCGTTGTCGTACCCTCACCTGGACCCTAAACCGTCCCCGTCCCCTAACCCTAACACTAGCCCGCACCCTAACCCTAACTCTTCCCCGAAGCCTGACCCTCACCCGTCCCCTAATCCTAACCCGTAAGCTGACGCTAACCCGTGCCCTCACACGTACGCTCCCCCTAAAGCGTTGTCGTACCCTCACCTGGACCCTAAACCGTCCCCGTCCCCTAACCCTAACCCTAGCCCGAACCCTAACCCTAACCCTTCCCCGAAGCCTGACCCTCACCCGTCCCCTATTCCTAAACCGTACGCTGACGCTAATCCGCGCCCTCACACGTACGCTCCCCCTAAAGCTTTGTCGTACCCTCACCTGGACCCTAAACCGTCCCCGTCCCCTAACCCTAACCCTAGCTCGAACCCTAACCCTAACCCTTCCCCGAAGCCTGACCCTCACCCGTCCCCTAATCCTAACCCGTACGCTGACACTAACCCGCGCCCTCACACGTACGCTCCCCCTAAAGCGTTGTCGTACCCTCACCTGGACCCTAAACCGTCCCCGTCCCCTAACCCTAACCCTACCCCGAACCCTAACCCTAACCCTTCCCCGAAGCCTGACCCTCACCCGTCCCCTAATCCTAATCCGTACGCTGACGCTAACCCGCGCCCTGACACGTACGCTCCCCCTAAAGCGTTGTCGTACCCTCACCTGGACCCTAAACCGTCCCCGTCCCCTAACCCTAACCCTAGCCCGAACCCTAACCCTAACCCTTCCCCGAAGCCTGACCCTCACCCGCCCCTAATCCTAACCCGTACGCTGACACTAACCCGCGCCCTCACACGTACGCTCCCCCTAAAGCGTTGTCGTACACTCACCTGGACCCTAAACCGTCCCCGTCCCCTAACCCTAACCCTAGCCCGCACCCTAACCCTAACCCTTCCCCGAAACCTGACCCTCACCCCTCCCCTAATCCTAACCCGTACGCTGACACTAACCGTGCCCTCACACGTACGCTGCCCCTAAAGCGTTGTCGTACCCTCACCTGGACCCTAAACCGTCCCCGTCCCCTAACACTAACCCTAGCCCGAACCCTAACCCTAACCCTTCCCCGAAGCCTGACCCTCACCCGTCCCCTATTCCTAACCCGTACGCTGACACTAACCCGCGCCCTCACACGTACGCTCCCCCTAAAGCGTTGTCGTACCCTCACCTGGACCCGAAACCGTCCCCGTCCCCTAAACCTAACCCTAGCCCGAACCCTAACCCTAACCCTTCCCCGAAGCCAGACCCTCACCCGTCCCCTAATCCTAACCCGTACGCTGACACTAACCCGCGCCCTCACACGTACGCTCCCCCTAAAGCGTTGTCGTACACTCACCTGGACCCTAAACCGTCCCTGTCCCCTAACCCTAACCCTAGCCCGCACCCTAACCCAAACCCTTCCCCGAAGCCTGACCCTCACCCGTTCCCTAATCCTAACCCGTACGCTGACACTAACCCGCGCCCTCACACGTACGCTCCCCCTAAAGCGTTGTCGTACCCTCACCTGGACCCTAAACCGTCCCCGTCCCCTACCCCTAACCCTAGCCTGAACCCTAACCCTAACCCTTCCCCGAAGCCTGACCCTCACCCGTCCCCTAATCCTAACCCGTACGCTGACACTAACCCGCGCCCTCACACGTACTCTCCCCCTAAAGCGTTGTCGTAACCTCACCTGCACCTTAAATCGTCCCCGTCCCCTAACCTTAACCCTAGCCCGAACCCTAACCCTAACCCTTCCCCGAAGCCTGACCCTCACCCGTCCCCTAATCCTAGCCCGTACGCTGAAACTAATCCGCGCCCTCAAACGTACGCGCCCCCTAAAGCGTTGTCGTACCCTCACCTGGACCCTAAACCGTCCCCGTCCCCTAACCCTAACCCTAGCCCGAACCCTAACCCTAACCCTTCCCCGAAGCCTGACCCTCACCCGTCACCTAATCCTAACCCGTACGCTGACGCTAACCCGCGCCCTCACACGTACGCTCCCCCTAAAGCGTTGTCGTACCCTCACCTGGACCCTAAACCGTCCCCGTCCCCTACCCCTAACCCTAGCCCGAACCCTAACCCTAACCCTTCCCCGAAGCCTGACCCTCACCCGTCCCCTAATCCTAACCCGTACGCTGACACTAACCCGCGCCCTCACACGTAGGCTCCCCCTAAAGCGTTGTCGTACCCTCACCTGGACCCTAAACCGTCCCCGTCCCCTAACCCTAACCCTAGCCCGAACCCTAACCCTAACCCTTCCCCGAAACCTGACCCTCACCCGTCCCCTAATCCTAACCCGTACGCTGACACTAACCCGCGCCCTCACAAGTACGCTCCCCCTAAAGCGTTGTCGTACCCTCACCTGGACCCTAAACCGTCCTCGTCCCCTAACCCTAACCCTAGCCCGAACCCTAACCCTAACCCTTCCCCGAAGCCTGACCCTCACCCGTCCCCTAATCCTAGCCCGTACGCTGAGACTAATCCGCGCCCTCACACGTACGCTCCCTCAAAGCGCTGTCGTACCCTCACCTGGACCCTAAACCGTCCCCGTCCCCTAACCCTAACCCTAGCCCGAACCCTAACCCTAACCCTTCCCCGAAGCCTGAACCTCACCCGTCCCCTAATCCTAATCCGTACGCTGACGCTAACCCACGCCCTCACACGTATGCTCCCCCTAAAGCGTTGTCGTACCCTTACCTGGACCCTAAACCTTCCCCGTCCCCTAACCCTAACCCTAGCCCGAACCCTAACCCTAACCCTTCCCCGAAGCCTGACCCTCACCCGTCCCCTAATCCTAACCCGTACGCTGACGCTAACCCGCGCCCTCACACGTACGCTCCCCCTAAAGCGTTGTCGTACCCTCACCTGGACCCTAAACCGTCCCCGTCCCCTAACCCTAACCCTAGCCCGAACCCTAACCCTAACCCTTCCCCGAAGCCTGACCCTCACCCGTCCCCTAATCCTAACCCGTACGCTGACGCTAAACCGCGCCCTCACACGTACGCTCCCCCTGAAGCGTTGTCGTACCCTCCCCTGGACCCTAAACCGTCCCCGTCCCCTAACCCTAACCCTAGCTCGAACCCTAACCCTAACCCTTCCCCGAAGCCTGACCCTCACCCGTCCCCTAATCCTAACCCGTACGCTGACACTAACCCGCGCCCTCACACGTACGCTCCCCCTAAAGCGTTGTCGTACCCTCACCTGGACCCTAAACCGTCCCCGTCCCCTAAACCTAACCCTAGCCCGAGCCCTAACCCTAACCCTTCCCCGAAGCCTGACCCTCACCCGTCCCCTAATCCTAACCCGTACGCTGACACTAACCCGCGCCCTCACACGTACGCTCCCCCTAAAGCGTTGTCGTACCCTCACCTGGACCCTAAACCGTCCCCGTCCCCTAACCCTAACCCTAGCCCGAACCCTAACCCTAACCCTTCCCCGAAGCCTGACCCTCACCCGTCCCCTAATCCTAATCCGTACGCTGACGCTAACCCGCGCCCTGACACGTACGCTCCCCCTAAAGCGTTGTCGTACCCTCACCTGGACCCTAAACCGTCCCCGTCCCCTAACACTAACCCTAGCCCGAACCCTAACCCTAACCCTTCTCTGAAGCCTGAACCTCACCCGTCCCCTATTCCTAACCCGTACGCTGACACTAACCCGCGCCCTCACACGTACGCTCCCCCTAAAGCATTGTCGTACCCTCACCTGGACCCGAAACCGTCCCCGTCCCCTAACCCTAACCCTAGCCCGAACCCTAACCCTAACCCTTCCCCGAAGCCTGACCCTCACGCGTCCCCTAATCCTAACCCGTACACTGACACCAACCCACGCCCTCACACGTACGCTCCCCCTAAAGCGTAGTCGTACCCTCACCTGGACCCTAAACCGTCCCCGTCCCCTAACCCTAAACCTAGCCCGAACCCTAACCCTAACCCTTCCCCGAAGCCTGACCCTCACCCGTCCCCTAATCCTAACCCGTACGCAGACACTAACCCGCGCCCTCACACGTACGCTCCCCCTAAAGCGTTGTCGTACCCTCACCTGGACCCTAAACCGTCCCCGTCCCCTAACCCTAACCCTAGCCCGCACCCTAACCCTAACCCTTCCCCGAAGCCTGACCCTCACCCGTCCCCTAATCCTAACCCGTACGCTGACGCTAACCCGCGGCCTCACACGTACGCTCCCCCTAAAGCGTTGTCGTACCCTCACCTGGACCCTAAATCGTCCCCGTCCCCTAACCTTAACCCTAGCCCGAACCCTAACCCTAACCCTTCCCCGAAGCCTGACCCTCACCCGTCCCCTAATCCTAGCCCGTACGCTGAGACTAATCCGCGCCCTCAAACGTACGCGCCCCCTAAAGCGTTGTCGTACCCTCACCTGGGCCCTAAACCGTCCCCATCCCCTAACCCTAACCCTAGCCCGAACCCTAACCCTAACCATTCCCCGAAGCCTGACCCTCACCCGTCCCCTAATCCTAACCCGTACGCTGACGCTAACCCGCGCCCTCACACGTACGCTCCCCCTAAAGCGTTGTCGTACCCTCACCTGGACCCTAAACCGTCCCCGTCCCCTACCCCTAACCCTAGCCCGAACCCTAACCCTAACCCTTCCCCGAAGCCTGACCCTCACCCGTCCCCTAATCCTAACCCGTACGCTGACACTAACCCGCGCCCTCACACGTAGGCTCCCCCTAAAGCGTTGTCGTACCCTCACCTGGACCCTAAACCGTCCCCGTCCCCTAACCCTAACCCTAGCCCGAACCCTAACCCTAATCCTTCCCCGAAGCCTGACCCTCACCCGTCCCCTAATCCTAACCCGTACGCTGACACTAACCCGCGCCTTCACACGTACGCTCCCCCTAAAGCGTTGTCGTACCCTCACCTGGACCCTAAACCGTCCTCGTCCCCTAACCCTAAACCTAGCCCGAACCCTAACCCTAACCCTTCCCCGAAGCCTGACCCTCACCCGTCCCCTAATCCTAGCCCGTACGCTGAGACTAATCCGCGCCCTCACACGTACACTCCCCCAAAGCGCTGTCGTACCCTCACCTGGACCCTAAACCGTCCCCGTCCCCTAACCCTAACCCTAGCCCGAACCCTAACCCTAACCCTTCCCCGAACCCTGAACCTCACCCGTCCCCTAATCCTAACCCGTACGCTGACACTAACCAGCGCCCTCACACGTACGCTCCCCCTAAAGCGTTGTCGTACCCTCACCTGGACACTAAACCGTCCCCGTCCCCTAACCCTAACCCTAGCCCGAACCCTCAACCTAACACTTCCCCGAAGCCTGACCCTCACCCGTCCCCTAATCCTAACCCGTACACTGACACTAACCCGCGCCCTCACACGTACGCTCCCCCTAAAGCGTTGTCGTACCCTCACCTGGACCCTAAACCGTCCCCGTCCCCTAACCCTAACCCTAGCCCGAACCCTAAACCTAACCCTTCCCCGAAGCCTGACCCTCACCCGTCCCCTAATCCTAACCCGTACACTGACACTAACCCGCGCCCTCACACGTACGCTCCCCCTAAAGCGTTGTCGTACCCTCACCTGGACCCTAAACCGTCCCCGTCCCCTACCCCTAACCCTAGCCCGAACCCTAACCCTAACCATTCCCCGAAGCCTGACCCTCACCCGTCCCCTAATCCTAACCTGTACGCTGACACTAACCCGCGCCCTCACACGAACGCTCCCCCTAAAGCGTTGTCGTACCCTCACCTGGACCCTAAACCGTCCCCGTCCCCTAACCCTAACCCTAGCCCGAACCCTAACCTTAACCCTTCCCCGAAGCCTGACCCTCACCCGTCCCCTAATCCTAACCCGTACGCTGACACTAACCCGCGCCCTCACATGTACGCTCCCCCAAAGCGCTGTCGTACCCTCACCTGGACCCTAAACCGTCCCCGTCCCCTAAACCTAACCCTAGCCCGAACCCTAACCCTAACCCTTCCCCGAAGCCTGACCCTCACCCGTCCCCTAATCCTAACCCGTACGCTGACGCTAACCCGCGGCCTCACACGTACGCTCCCCCTAAAGCGTTGTCGTACCCTCACCTGGACCCTAAATCGTCCCCGTCCCCTAACCCTAACCCTACCCCGAACCCTAACCCTAACCCTTCCCCGAAGCCTGACCCTCACCAGTCCCCTAATCCTAGCCCGTACGCTGAGACTAATCCGCGCCCTCAAACGTACGTGCCCCCTAAAGCGTTGTCGTACCCTCACCTGGACCCTAAACCGTCCCAGTCACCTAACCCTAACCCTAGCCCGAACCCTAACCCTAACCCTTCCCCGAAGCCTGACCCTCACCCGTCCCCTAATCCTAACCCGTACGCTGACGCTAACCCGCGCCCTCACACGTATGCTCCCCCTAAAGCGTTGTCGTACCCTCACCTGGACCCTAAACCGTCCCCGTCCCCTAACCCTAACCCTAGCCCGAACCCTAACCCTAACCCTTCCCCGAAGCCTGACCCTCACCCGTCCCCTAATCCTAATCCGTACGCTGACGCTAACCCGCGCCCTCACACGTACGCTCCCCCTAAAGCGTTGTCGTACCCTCACCTGGACCCTAAACCGTCCCCGTCCCCTAACCCTAACCCTAGCCCGAACCCTAACCCTAACCCTTCCCCGAAGCCGGACCCTCACCCGTCCCCTAATCCTAACCCGTACGCTGACACTAACCCGCGCCCTCACACGTACGCTCCCCCTAAAGCGTTGTCGTACCCTCACCTGGACCCGAAACTGTCCCCGTCCCCTAACCCTAACCCTAGCCCGAACCCTAACCCTAACCCTTCCCCGAAGCCTGACCCTCACCCGTCCCCTAATCCTAACCCGTACGCTGACACTAACCCGCGCCCTCACACGTACGCTCCCCCTAAAGCGTTGTCGTACCCTCACCTGGACCCTAAACCGTCCCCGTCCCCTAACCCTAACCCTAGCCCGAACCCTAACCCTAACCGTTCCCCGAAGCCTGACCCTCACCCGGCCCCTAATCCTAATCCGTACGCTGACGCTAACCCGCGCCCTGACACGTACGCTCCCCCTAAAGCGTTGTCGTACCCTCACCTGGACCCTAAACCGTCCCCGTCCCCTAACCCTAACCGTAGCCCGAACCCTAACCCTAACCCTTCCCCGAAGCCTGACCCTCACCCGTCCCCTAATCCTAACCCGTACGCTGACACTAACCCGCGCCCTCACACGTACGCTCCCCCTAAAGCGTTGTCGTACCCTCACCTGGACCCTAAACCGTCCCCGCCCCCTAACCCTAACCCTAGCCCGAACCCTAACCCTAACCCTTCCCCGAAGCCTGACCCTCACCCGTCCCCTAATCCTAACCCGTACGCTGACACTAACCCGCGCCCTCACACGTACGCTCCCCCTAAAGCGTTGTCGTACCCTCACCTGGACCCGAAACCGTCCCCGTCCCCTAACCCTAACCCTAGCCCGAACCCTAACCCTAACCCTTCCCCGAAGCCTGAACCTCACCCGTCCCCTAATCCTAACCCGTACACTGACACTAACCCACGCCCTCACACGTACTCTCCCCCTAAAGCGTTGTCGTACCCTCACCTGGACCCTAAACCGTCCCCGTCCCCTAACCCTAAACCTAGCCCGAACCCTAACCCTAACCCTTCCCCGAAGCCTGACCCTCACCAGTCCCCTAATCCTAACCCGTATGCAGACACTAACCCGCGCCCTCACACGTACGCTCCCCCTAAAGCGTTGTCGTACCCTCACCTGGACCCTAAACCGTCCCCGTCCCCTAACCCTAACCCTAGCCCGAACCCTAACCCTAACCCTTCCCCGAAGCCTGACCCTCACCCGTCCCCTAATCCTAACCCGTACGCTGACGCTAACCCGCGGCCTCACACGTACGCTCCCCCTAAAGCGTTGTCGTACCCTCACCTGGACCCTAAATCGTCCCCGTCCCCTAACCTTAACCCTAGCCCGAACCCTAACCCTAACCCTTCCCCGAAGCCTGACCCTCACCCGTCCCCTAATCCTAGCCCGTACGCTGAGACTAATCCGCGCCCTCAAACGTACGCGCCCCCTAAAGCGTTGTCGTACCCTCACCTGGACCCTAAATCGTCCCCGTCCCCGTCCCCTAACCCTACCCCGAACCCTAACCCTAACCCTTCCCCGAAGCCTGACCCTCTCCCGTCCCCTATTCCTAACCCGTACGCTGTCGCTAACCCGCGCCCTCTCACGTACGCTCCCCCTAAAGCGTTGTCGTACCCTCACCTGGACCCTAAACCGTCCCCGTCCCCTAACCCTAACCCTAGCCCGAACCCTAACCCTAACCCTTCCCCGAAGCCTGACCCTCACCCGTCCCCTAATCCTAACCCGTACGCTGACGCTAACCCGCGCCCTCTCACGTACGCTCCCCCTAAAGCGTTGTCGTACCCTCACCTGGACCCTAAACCGTCCCCGTCCCCTAACCCTAACCCTAGCACGAACCCTAACCCTAACCCTTCCCCGAAGCCTGACCCTCACCCGTCCCCTAATGCTAACCCGTACGCTGACGCTAACCCGCGCCCTCACACGTACGCTCCCCCTAAAGCGTTGTCGTACCCTCACCTGGACCCTAAACCGTCCCCGTCCCCTAACCCTAACCCTAGCCCGAACCCTAACCCTAACCCTTCCCCGAAGCCTGACCCTCACCCGTCCCCTAATCCTAGCCCGTACGCTGAAACTAATCCGCGGCCTCACACGTACGCTCCCCCTAAAGCGTTGTCGTACCCTCACCTGGACCCTAAATCGTCCCCGTCCCCTAACCTTAACCCTAGCCCGAACCCTAACCCTAACCCTTCCCCGAAGCCTGACCCTCACCCGTCCCCTAATCCTAGCCCGTACGCTGAAACTAATCCGCGCCCTCAAACGTACGCGCCCCCTAAAGCGTTGTCGTACCCTCACCTGGACCCTAAACCGTCCCCGTCCCCTAACCCTAACCCTAGCCCGAACCCTAACCCTAACCCTTCCCCGAAGCCTGACCCTCACCCGTCCCCTAATCCTAACCCGTACGCTGACGCTAAACCGCGCCCTCACACGTACGCTCCCCCTAAAGCGTTGTCGTACCCTCACCTGGACCCTGAACCGTCCCCGTCCCCTAACCCTAACCCTAGCCCGAACCCTAACCCTAACCCTTCCCCGAAGCCTGACCCTCACCCGTCCCCTAATCCTAACCCGTACGCTGATACTAACCCGCGCCCTCACACGTACGCTTCCCCTAAAGCGTTGTCGTACCCTCACCTGGACCCTAAACCGTCCCCGTCCGCTAACCCTAACCCTAGCCCGAACCGTAACCCTAACCCTTCCCCGAAGCCTGACCCTCACCCGTCCCCTAATCCTAATCCGTACGCTGACACTAACCCGCGCCCTCACACGTACGCTCCCCCTAAAGCGTTGTCGTACCCTCACCTGGACCCTAAACCGTCCCCGTCCCCTAACCCTAACCCTAGCCCGAACCCTAACCCTAACCGTTCCCCGAAGCCTGACCCTCACCCGGCCCCTAATCCTAATCCGTACGCTGACGCTAACCCGCGCCCTGACACGTACGCTCCCCCTAAAGCGTTGTCGTACCCTCACCTGGACCCTAAACCGTCCCCGTCCCCTAACCCTAACCCTAGCCCGAACCCTAACCCTAACCCTTCCCCGAAGCCTGACCCTCACCCGTCCCCTAATCCTAACCCGTACGCTGACACTAACCCGCGCCCTCACACGTACGCTCCCCCTAAAGCGTTGTCGTACACTCACCTGGACCCTAAACCGTCCCCGTCCCCTAACCATAACCCTAGCCCGCACCCTAACCCTAACCCTTCCCCGAAGCCTGACCCTCACCCGTCCCCTAATCCTAACCCGTACGCTGACACTAACCCGCGCCCTCACACGTACGCTCCCCCTAAAGCGTTGTCGTACCCTCAGCTGGACCCTAAACCGTCCCCGTCCCCTAACCCTAACCCTAGCCCGCACCCTAACCCTAACCCTTCCCCGAAGCCTGACCCTCACCCGTCCCCTAATCCTAACCCGTACGCTGACACTAACCCGCGCCCTCACACGTACGCTCCCCCTAAAGCGTTGTCGTACCCTCACCTGGACCCGAAACCGTCCCCGTCCCCTAACCCTAACCCTACCCCGAACCCTAACCCTAACCCTTCCCCGAAGCCTGACCCTCACCCGTCCCCTAATCCTAACCCGTACACTGACACTAACCCACGCCCTCACATGTACGCTCCCCCTAAAGCGTTGTCGTACCCTCACCTGGACCCTAAACCGTCCCCGTCCCCTAACCCTAAACCTAGCCCGAACCCTAACCCTTACCCTTCCCCGAAGCCTGACCCTCACCAGTCCCCTAATCCTAACCCGTATGCAGACACTAACCCGCGCCCTCACACGTACGCTCCCCCTAAAGCGTTGTCGTACCCTCACCTGGACCCTAAACCGTCCCCGTCCCCTAACCCTAACCCTAGCCCGCACCCTAACCCTAACTCTTCCCCGAAGCCTGAACCTCACCCGTCCCCTAATCCTAACCCGTAAGCTGACGCTAACCCGTGCCCTCACACGTACGCTCCCCCTAAAGCGTTGTCGTACCCTCACCTGGACCCTAAACCGTCCCCGTCCCCTAACCCTAACCCTAGCCCGAACCCTAACCCTAACACTTCCCCGAAGCCTGACCCTCACCCGTCCCCTATTCCTAAACCGTACGCTGACGCTAATCCGCGCCCTCACACGTACGCTCCCCCTAAAGCGTTGTCGTACCCTCACCTGGACCCTAAACCGTCCCCGTCCCCTAACCCTAACCCTAGCTCGAACCCTAACCCTAACCCTCCCCGAAGCCTGACCCTCACCCGTCCCCTAATCCTAACCCGTACGCTGACACTAACCCGCGCCCTCACACGTACGCTCCCCCTAAAGCGTTGTCGTACCCTCACCTGGACCCTAAACCGTCCCCGTCCCCTAACCCTAACCCTACCCCGAACCCTAACCCTAACCCTTCCCCGAAGCCTGACCCTCACCCGTCCCCTAATCCTAATCCGTACGCTGACGCTAACCCGCGCCCTGACACGTACGCTCCCCCTAAAGAGTTGTCGTACCCTCACCTGGACCCTAAACCGTCCCCGTCCCCTAACCCTAACCCTAGCCCGAACCCTAACCCTAACCCTTCCCCGAAGCCTGACCCTCACCCGCCCCTAATCCTAACCCGTACGCTGACACTAACCCGCGCCCTCACACGTACGCTCCCCCTAAAGCGTTGTCGTACACTCACCTGGACCCTAAACCGTCCCCGTCCCCTAACCCTAACCCTAGCCCGCACCCTAACCCTAACCCTTCCCCGAAACCTGACCCTCACCCGTCCCCTAATCCTAACCCGTACGCTGACACTAACCGCGCCCTCACACGTACGCTGCCCCTAAAGCGTTGTCGTACCCTCACCTGGACCCTAAACCGTCCCCGTCCCCTAACACTAACCCTAGCCCGAACCCTAACCCTAACCCTTCCCCGAAGCCTGACCCTCACCCGTCCCCTATTCCTAACCCGTACGCTGACACTAACCCGCGCCCTCACACGTACGCTCCCCCTAAAGCGTTTTCGTACCCTCACCTGGACCCGAAACCGTCCCCGTCCCCTAAACCTAACCCTAGCCCGAACCCTAACCCTAACCCTTCCCCGAAGCCAGACCCTCACCCGTCCCCTAATCCTAACCCGTACGCTGACACTAACCCGCGCCCTCACACGTACGCTCCCCCTAAAGCGTTGTCGTACACTCACCTGGACCCTAAACCGTCCCTGTCCCCTAACCCTAACCCTAGCCCGCACCCTAACCCAAACCCTTCCCCGAAGCCTGACCCTCACCCGTTCCCTAATCCTAACCCGTACGCTGACACTAACCCGCGCCCTCACACGTACGCTCCCCCTAAAGCGTTGTCGTACCCTCACCTGGACCCTAAACCGTCCCCGTCCCCTACCCCTAACCCTAGCCTGAACCCTAACCCTAACCCTTCCCCGAAGCCTGACCCTCACCCGTCCCCTAATCCTAACCCGTACGCTGACACTAACCCGCGCCCTCACACGTACTCTCCCCCTAAAGCGTTGTCGTAACCTCACCTGCACCTTAAATCGTCCCCGTCCCCTAACCTTAACCCTAGCCCGAACCCTAACCCTAACCCTTCCCCGAAGCCTGACCCTCACCCGTCCCCTAATCCTAGCCCGTACGCTGAAACTAATCCGCGCCCTCAAACGTACGCGCCCCCTAAAGCGTTGTCGTACCCTCACCTGGACCCTAAACCGTCCCCGTCCCCTAACCCTAACCCTAGCCCGAACCCTAACCCTAACCCTTCCCCGAAGCCTGACCCTCACCCGTCACCTAATCCTAACCCGTACGCTGACGCTAACCCGCGCCCTCACACGTACGCTCCCCCTAAAGCGTTGTCGTACCCTCACCTGGACCCTAAACCGTCCCCGTCCCCTACCCCTAACCCTAGCCCGAACCCTAACCCTAACCCTTCCCCGAAGCCTGACCCTCACCCGTCCCCTAATCCTAACCCGTACGCTGACACTAACCCGCGCCCTCACACGTAGGCTCCCCCTAAAGCGTTGTCGTACCCTCACCTGGACCCTAAACCGTCCCCGTCCCCTAACCCTAACCCTAGCCCGAACCCTAACCCTAACCCTTCCCCGAAACCTGACCCTCACCCGTCCCCTAATCCTAACCCGTACGCTGACACTAACCCGCGCCCTCACACGTACGCTCCCCCTAAAGCGTTGTCGTACCCTCACCTGGACCCTAAACCGTCCTCGTCCCCTAACCCTAACCCTAGCCCGAACCCTAACCCTAACCCTTCCCCGAAGCCTGACCCTCACCCGTCCCCTAATCCTAGCCCGTACGCTGAGACTAATCCGCGCCCTCACACGTACGCTCCCTCAAAGCGCTGTCGTACCCTCACCTGGACCCTAAACCGTCCCCGTCCCCTAACCCTAACCCTAGCCCGAACCCTAACCCTAACCCTTCCCCGAAGCCTGAACCTCACCCGTCCCCTAATCCTAATCCGTACGCTGACGCTAACCCACGCCCTCACACGTATGCTCCCCCTAAAGCGTTGTCGTACCCTTACCTGGACCCTAAACCTTCCCCGTCCCCTAACCCTAACCCTAGCCCGAACCCTAACCCTAACCCTTCCCCGAAGCCTGACCCTCACCCGTCCCCTAATCCTAACCCGTACGCTGACGCTAACCCGCGCCCTCACACGTACGCTCCCCCTAAAGCGTTGTCGTACCCTCACCTGGACCCTAAACCGTCCCCGTCCCCTAACCCTAACCCTAGCCCGAACCCTAACCCTAACCCTTCCCCGAAGCCTGACCCTCACCCGTCCCCTAATCCTAACCCGTACGCTGACGCTAAACCGCGCCCTCACACGTACGCTCCCCCTGAAGCGTTGTCGTACCCTCCCCTGGACCCTAAACCGTCCCCGTCCCCTAACCCTAACCCTAGCTCGAACCCTAACCCTAACCCTTCCCCGAAGCCTGACCCTCACCCGTCCCCTAATCCTAACCCGTACGCTGACACTAACCCGCGCCCTCACACGTACGCTCCCCCTAAAGCGTTGTCGTACCCTCACCTGGACCCTAAACCGTCCCCGTCCCCTAAACCTAACCCTAGCCCGAGCCCTAACCCTAACCCTTCCCCGAAGCCTGACCCTCACCCGTCCCCTAATCCTAACCCGTACGCTGACACTAACCCGCGCCCTCACACGTACGCTCCCCCTAAAGCGTTGTCGTACCCTCACCTGGACCCTAAACCGTCCCCGTCCCCTAACCCTAACCCTAGCCCGAACCCTAACCCTAACCCTTCCCCGAAGCCTGACCCTCACCCGTCCCCTAATCCTAATCCGTACGCTGACGCTAACCCGCGCCCTGACACGTACGCTCCCCCTAAAGCGTTGTCGTACCCTCACCTGGACCCTAAACCGTCCCCGTCCCCTAACACTAACCCTAGCCCGAACCCTAACCCTAACCCTTCTCTGAAGCCTGAACCTCACCCGTCCCCTATTCCTAACCCGTACGCTGACACTAACCCGCGCCCTCACACGTACGCTCCCCCTAAAGCATTGTCGTACCCTCACCTGGACCCGAAACCGTCCCCGTCCCCTAACCCTAACCCTAGCCCGAACCCTAACCCTAACCCTTCCCCGAAGCCTGACCCTCACGCGTCCCCTAATCCTAACCCGTACACTGACACCAACCCACGCCCTCACACGTACGCTCCCCCTAAAGCGTAGTCGTACCCTCACCTGGACCCTAAACCGTCCCCGTCCCCTAACCCTAAACCTAGCCCGAACCCTAACCCTAACCCTTCCCATAAGCCTGACCCTCACCCGTCCCCTAATCCTAACCCGTACGCAGACACTAACCCGCGCCCTCACACGTACGCTCCCCCTAAAGCGTTGTCGTACCCTCACCTGGACCCTAAACCGTCCCCGTCCCCTAACCCTAACCCTAGCCCGCACCCTAACCCTAACCCTTCCCCGAAGCCTGACCCTCACCCGTCCCCTAATCCTAACCCGTACGCTGACGCTAACCCGCGGCCTCACACGTACGCTCCCCCTAAAGCGTTGTCGTACCCTCACCTGGACCCTAAATCGTCCCCGTCCCCTAACCTTAACCCTAGCCCGAACCCTAACCCTAACCCTTCCCCGAAGCCTGACCCTCACCCGTCCCCTAATCCTAGCCCGTACGCTGAGACTAATCCGCGCCCTCAAACGTACGCGCCCCCTAAAGCGTTGTCGTACCCTCACCTGGGCCCTAAACCGTCCCCATCCCCTAACCCTAACCCTAGCCCGAACCCTAACCCTAACCATTCCCCGAAGCCTGACCCTCACCCGTCCCCTAATCCTAACCCGTACGCTGACGCTAACCCGCGCCCTCACACGTACGCTCCCCCTAAAGCGTTGTCGTACCCTCACCTGGACCCTAAACCGTCCCCGTCCCCTACCCCTAACCCTAGCCCGAACCCTAACCCTAACCATTCCCCGAAGCCTGACCCTCACCCGTCCCCTAATCCTAACCCGTACGCTGACGCTAACCCGCGCCCTCACACGTACGCTCCCCCTAAAGCGTTGTCGTACCCTCACCTGGACCCTAAACCGTCCCCGTCCCCTACCCCTAACCCTAGCCCGAACCCTAACCCTAACCCTTCCCCGAAGCCTGACCCTCACCCGTCCCCTAATCCTAACCCGTACGCTGACACTAACCCGCGCCCTCACACGTAGGCTCCCCCTAAAGCGTTGTCGTACCCTCACCTGGACCCTAAACCGTCCCCGTCCCCTAACCCTAACCCTAGCCCGAACCCTAACCCTAATCCTTCCCCGAAGCCTGACCCTCACCCGTCCCCTAATCCTAACCCGTACGCTGACACTAACCCGCGCCTTCACACGTACGCTCCCCCTAAAGCGTTGTCGTACCCTCACCTGGACCCTAAACCGTCCTCGTCCCCTAACCCTAAACCTAGCCCGAACCCTAACCCTAACCCTTCCCCGAAGCCTGACCCTCACCCGTCCCCTAATCCTAGCCCGTACGCTGAGACTAATCCGCGCCCTCACACGTACACTCCCCCAAAGCGCTGTCGTACCCTCACCTGGACCCTAAACCGTCCCCGTCCCCTAACCCTAACCCTAGCCCGAACCCTAACCCTAACCCTTCCCCGAACCCTGAACCTCACCCGTCCCCTAATCCTAACCCGTACGCTGACACTAACCCGCGCCCTCACACGTACGCTCCCCCTAAAGCGTTGTCGTACCCTCACCTGGACACTAAACCGTCCCCGTCCCCTAACCCTAACCCTAGCCCGAACCCTCAACCTAACACTTCCCCGAAGCCTGACCCTCACCCGTCCCCTAATCCTAACCCGTACACTGACACTAACCCGCGCCCTCACACGTACGCTCCCCCTAAAGCGTTGTCGTACCCTCACCTGGACCCTAAACCGTCCCCGTCCCCTAACCCTAACCCTAGCCCGAACCCTAAACCTAACCCTTCCCCGAAGCCTGACCCTCACCCGTCCCCTAATCCTAACCCGTACACTGACACTAACCCGCGCCCTCACACGTACGCTCCCCCTAAAGCGTTGTCGTACCCTCACCTGGACCCTAAACCGTCCCCGTCCCCTACCCCTAACCCTAGCCCGAACCCTAACCCTAACCATTCCCCGAAGCCTGACCCTCACCCGTCCCCTAATCCTAACCTGTACGCTGACACTAACCCGCGCCCTCACACGTACGCTCCCCCTAAAGCGTTGTCGTACCCTCACCTGGACACTACACCGTCCCCGTCCCCTAACCCTAACCCTAGCCCGAACCCTAACCCTAACCCTTCCCCGAAGCCTGACCCTCACCCGTCCCCTAATCCTAACCCGTACGCTGACACTATCCCGCGCCCTCACATGTACGCTCCCCCAAAGCGCTGTCGTACCCTCACCTGGACCCTAAACCGTCCCCGTCCCCTAAACCTAACCCTAGCCCGAACCCTAACCCTAACCCTTCCCCGAAGCCTGACCCTCACCCGTCCCCTAATCCTAACCCGTACGCTGACGCTAACCCGCGGCCTCACACGTACGCTCCCCCTAAAGCGTTGTCGTACCCTCACCTGGACCCTAAATCGTCCCCGTCCCCTAACCCTAACCCTACCCCGAACCCTAACCCTAACCCTTCCCCGAAGCCTGACCCTCACCAGTCCCCTAATCCTAGCCCGTACGCTGAGACTAATCCGCGCCCTCAAACGTACGTGCCCCCTAAAGCGTTGTCGTACCCTCACCTGGACCCTAAACCGTCCCAGTCACCTAACCCTAACCCTAGCCCGAACCCTAACCCTAACCCTTCCCCGAAGCCTGACCCTCACCCGTCCCCTAATCCTAACCCGTACGCTGACGCTAACCCGCGCCCTCACACGTATGCTCCCCCTAAAGCGTTGTCGTACCCTCACCTGGACCCTAAACCGTCCCCGTCCCCTAACCCTAACCCTAGCCCGAACCCTAACCCTAACCCTTCCCCGAAGCCTGACCCTCACCCGTCCCCTAATCCTAATCCGTACGCTGACGCTAACCCGCGCCCTCACACGTACGCTCCCCCTAAAGCGTTGTCGTACCCTCACCTGGACCCTAAACCGTCCCCGTCCCCTAACCCTAACCCTAGCCCGAACCCTAACCCTAACCCTTCCCCGAAGCCGGACCCTCACCCGTCCCCTAATCCTAACCCGTACGCTGACACTAACCCGCGCCCTCACACGTACGCTCCCCCTAAAGCGTGGTCGTACCCTCACCTGGACCCGAAACCGTCCCCGTCCCCTAACCCTAACCCTAGCCCGAACCCTAACCCTAACCCTTCCCCGAAGCCTGACCCTCACCCGTCCCCTAATCCTAACCCGTACGCTGACACTAACCCGCGCCCTCACACGTACGCTCCCCCTAAAGCGTTGTCGTACCCTCACCTGGACCCTAAACCGTCCCCGTCCCCTAACCCTAACCCTAGCCCGAACCCTAACCCTAACCGTTCCCCGAAGCCTGACCCTCACCCGGCCCCTAATCCTAATCCGTACGCTGACGCTAACCCGCGCCCTGACACGTACGCTCCCCCTAAAGCGTTGTCGTACCCTCACCTGGACCCTAAACCGTCCCCGTCCCCTAACCCTAACCCTAGCCCGAACCCTAACCCTAACCCTTCCCCGAAGCCTGACCCTCACCCGTCCCCTAATCCTAACCCGTACGCTGACACTAACCCGCGCCCTCACACGTACGCTCCCCCTAAAGCGTTGTCGTACCCTCACCTGGACCCTAAACCGTCCCCGTCCCCTAACCCTAACCCTAGCCCGAACCCTAACCCTAACCCTTCCCCGAAGCCTGACCCTCACCCGTCCCCTAATCCTAACCCGTACGCTGACACTAACCCGCGCCCTCACACGTACGCTCCCCCTAAAGCGTTGTCGTACCCTCACCTGGACCCGAAACCGTCCCCGTCCCCTAACCCTAACCCTAGCCCGAACCCTAACCCTAACCCTTCCCCGAAGCCTGAACCTCACCCGTCCGCTAATCCTAACCCGTACACTGACACTAACCAACGCCCTCACACGTACTCTCCCCCTAAAGCGTTGTCGTACCCTCACCTGGACCCTAAACCGTCCCCGTCCCCTAACCCTAAACCTAGCCCGAACCCTAACCCTAACCCTTCCCCGAAGCCTGACCCTCACCAGTCCCCTAATCCTAACCCGTATGCAGACACTAACCCGCGCCCTCACACGTACGCTCCCCCTAAAGCGTTGTCGTACCCTCACCTGGACCCTAAACCGTCCCCGTCCCCTAACCCTAACCCTAGCCCGAACCCTAACCCTAACCCTTCCCCGAAGCCTGACCCTCACCCGTCCCCTAATCCTAACCCGTACGCTGACGCTAACCCGCGGCCTCACACGTACGCTCCCCCTAAAGCGTTGTCGTACCCTCACCTGGACCCTAAATCGTCCCCGTCCCCTAACCTTAACCCTAGCCCGAACCCTAACCCTAACCCTTCCCCGAAGCCTGACCCTCACCCGTCCCCTAATCCTAGCCCGTACGCTGAGATTAATCCGCGCCCTCAAACGTACGCGCCCCCTAAAGCGTTGTCGTACCCTCACCTGGACCCTAAACCGTCCCCGTCCCCTAACCCTAACCCTAGCCCGAACCCTAACCCTAACCCTTCCCCGAAGCCTGACCCTCACCCGTCCCCTAATCCTAACCCGTACGCTGACGCTAATCCACGCCCTCACACGTACGCTCCCCCTAAAGTGTTGTCGTACCCTCACCTGGACCCTAAACCGTCCCCGTCCCCTACCCCTAACCCTAGCCCGAATCCTAACCCTAACCCTTCCCCGAAGCCTGACCCTCACCCGTCCCCTAATCCTAACCCGTACGCTGACACTAACCCGCGCCCTCACACGTACGCTCCCCCTAAAGCGTTGTCGTACCCTCACCTGGACCCTAAACCGTCCCCGTCCCCTAACCCAAACCCTAGCCCGAACCCTAACCCTAACCCTTCCCCAAAGCCTGACCCTCACCCGTCCCCTAATCCTAACCCGTACGCTGACACTAACCCGCGCCCTCACACGTACGCTCCCCCTAAAGCGTTGTCGTACCCTCACCTGGACACTAAACCGTCCCCGTCCCCTAACCCTAACCCTAGCCCGAACCCTCAACCTAACCCTTCCCCGAAGCCTGACCCTCACCCGTCCCCTAATCCTAACCCGTACACTGACACTA